>NW_028125495.1:0-230000 GCF_965194825.1 Balaenoptera physalus | reverse complement strand
ATGATCTGGTAGGCCCATTACGGGCCCTATCACCTGAGAAGACCAGAATCAAAAGAAACAGGTTGACAATCGTACACTGCAGCACTATTTACCCTAGCCAAGACTTGGAACAACCAAAATTTCCATCAACAGATGAATGCACAAAGAAGAAGTGGTCCACGTACACAAAGGAATATTACTCCGATAAAAAATATAAATGAAATATAAAAAACAAACCTAAGTTAAGGAGACATAAGCTTTGGAGGTGTATCCGTGCACAATCCACTCGAATTCACAACCAAGGAACACTACTTCCAGGCAGGTACTTTTTCCCTCGTAACCAGGGGGGAATGTAGAAATCCTGCCGCCCTGTGGCCCTTTGCCGCAACAGCAGTTTTAAAACCTGTGCTAAAGGACACTTCATATTCCCAAGGACTGCAGGGCTATAAATGACACCTGCCAACAAAATGTGTTGAGGGAGGTAATGGCCAAAAGAATTCAAAATATGGCACATACTTCAAGAAACCATTTGAATAGGTAAGCTGTACTCACTCTTTAAAAAACAACAAAAAAGTACATGGCTATAAGCTCAATATAAGGAATGATAAGACATATGCAAATCCAGCCACAAAAAGGTATCAGCTCACACCGGTCAGAATGACCATCAGCAAAAAAATACAAACAATAAATTCTGAAGGGGTTGTGGCGAAATTCATACCCTCAACTTTAAGTGGCTCGTAAACTGGTAAGTGCCACTAATGAAAACAGAATGGAGCTGCCTTTAAAAGGTAAACATTGAGATACCACATGACCCTGCAGGCCCACTCCTTGGCCTATAACCTAGGGAGACAGAAATATAAAGACACAGGCAGGCAAAACTGCACTTCGGCAGTACTAAAATAGCCAAGACATGGAAAAAACCAAAAAGTCCATCAAGAGACGAATGGACACAGAAGAACTGGTATGGGTACACATGGAATATTAGTCACGAAAAAAAAATGAAACAATGCAGTTTGCGGAACCATAGATGAGTCTGGAGGTAATCACACAACTTGCAGTAAGTCAGAAGGCGAAAGACACATACCCTATTATATCAATTATAGGTGTTACCTAAAAATTGATACCAATGAAGGTATCTCCACAGAGAAAGGCAATCACAGATTTCTTAAACAAACTTTTGGGTAACCAATTGGAAAGTTGTGAAGATTGGCTACATTAGGATATTGGGGTTAACAGAGATATACAAACACAGGTGAAATATATAATCACCAAAGACCTACGGAATTCCAAGAGAAGACTACTCAACACTGTGTCATAACCTACATTGGGTAGGGATCCGAAGATGAATAGATATATGTATATGTGTAAGAAAACCACATCTTGCACACCTAGAACAAACAAAACATTGTAATCAAATTTGCTGTGATAACAAATAAAATTTAAATTAAAAAAACGGACAAGACGTAATGAGACAAACGTATGGGGGGTTTTCCTGGCACATTCCATTCTAATTTACAACCTAGGAACAGGACTTCCAGGAAGGCTCTGTTGCCCTAGTAACCAGATTTGGGCATGGAGAAATGCTGCAGCCTTGTGACCGTATCCTGCAACAGCAGCTGTTAACCCAGGGATAATGGTCACTTAATATTCACAATAATTGCAGACCCGTAAATGACACCTGCCATCAAAAAAAATCCTGGGATCGAAAATAGACCAAGAAATTCAAAACAGGGCAACATTTCAACACGACAATTTCAAAAGGTATATTTTACTCACACTTTTTTTCTTTTCTTTTTAAACAACAAGAACAAAAAAGGCGTGGCAGAACGCTCAACATTAGGAATTATTAAAGACATGCAAATCCAGCCTACAAAAATGTATCCGAATGACCATCAGCAAAAATTCTGCAAACAATAAATGCCAAAGGGGTTGTGGAGAATTGCGTACCCTCAGCTCTAAGTGGGATGTAAACTGGTAAGAGCCATCAATGAAAACAGAATGGAGGAGCCTTCACAAGGTAAACATTGAGCTACGATTCAATCCAGCAGGCCCACTGCTGGGCCTATCACCTGAGAAGACAAAAATCAAAAAGACCCAGGCTAGCAATCCTGCCTTGCAGCAATATTTACCACAGCCAAGACTTGGAAGCAACCAAAATGTCCATCAACAGATGAATGCACAAAGAAGAAGTGGTCCACGTACACAATGGAATATTACTCTGAGAAAAAATATAAATTAAGTTTTATAAACAAACATAAGGAAGGAGACATAAGCTTTTGGAGGTTTATCGGGGCACATTCCACTCTAATGTAAAACCGAGAAACACAACTTTCAGGAAGATTCTGTTTCCCTAGTAACCAGAGTGTGTAATGTAGAAATGCTACCGCCCTGTGGCTGTTACCCACAACAGCAGCTTTAAAAGCTGTGCTAATGCTCACTTCATATTCACAAGAACTGCGGGGCGGCAAATGACACCTGCCGTCTAAATGCCTTTTTTTGTTTGTTTTAATGTCTTGAGGGAGGTAATCGCCAAAAAAATTCAAAATGTGGCACATACTACATGAAAACAATTTGAATATGTAAGTTTTACTCTTTAAAAAGAAAGAAAAAGCATATGGCTAATATCTCAATATAAGGAATTATTAGACGCATGCAAATTCAACCACAAAAAGGTATCAGCTCATTCCAGTGAGAATGACCATCAGCAAAAACAACTACAAACAATAAATGCCGAAGGGGTTGTGGAGAAATGCATACTCTCAACTTTAAGTGGGATGTAAACTGGTAACAGCCACTAATAAAAACAGAAAAAGGTGTCTTTAAAAGGTAAATTTTGAGCTACCATAGGATTCAGCGGGCCCAATCCTGGGCCTATGATCTAGGAAGACAGAATTGAATGACACAGGCAGGCAATACTGCACTGTAGCAGTATTACAATAGACAAGACATGAAAACAACCAAAAAGTCCTTCAAAAGATGAATGGCCAAAGAAGAACTGGTACATGTACAGATGGAATATTAGCCAAGGAAAAAACGGAAACAACATCGTTTGCAGCACCATAGATGAGTCTACAGGTACTCACACAACTTGAAGTAAATCAGAAAGCGAAAGACACATATCCTATGGTATCACTTATAGGTGTTACCTAAAAATTGATACCCGTGAATATATTTCCACGAAGAAAGGCAATCACAGATTCATTAAAGAAACTTATGGTTAACCAAATGAAAAGGTGTGAGGATTGGATACATTAGAATACTGGGGTTAACAAAGATATACAAACACATTTGACATATATAATCGCCAAAGACCTACGGAATTCCAAGAGAAGACTACTCAACATTGTGTCATAACCCACAGGGGAAATGGATCCGAAGTTAAATAGATATATGTATCAAAGAACCACATCTTCCACACCTAGAACGAATGAAACATTGTAATCAGATTTGTTGTTACAAAAACTAAAAATAAACATTAAATTAAAAAAATGAACAAGAAGTAATGAGACATAAACTTATGGGGGTTTTAACTGGCACATTCCATTCTACTTTACAACCTAGGAACCCTACTTCCAGGAAGGTTCTGAACACTCTGTATTAATTTATATGGGAAGAGGACCTGTTCATAAATATATATATATATAATGTTCAAATGAACTAGACTGTGTACACCTAGAATAAATAATATTCTAATCATTACCCTGATTAAAAAAATTAAAACAACAAAGAGGATGTACTCAGACATAAATTGATGGGGTTTTTTCCTTGCACATTCCATTCTAATTTACCACCTAGGAACACGACCTCCAGGAAAGCTCTGCTGCCCTAGTAATCCAGTTTGGGAATGGAGAAACGCTGCTGCCGTGTGGCCGTTTCCCACAACAGCAGCTTTCAACCCAGTGTAATGGTCACTAAATAGTAACAACAATTGCAAGCCTGTAAGTGACACACGCCCTCAAAACAAACACTGGCGTCGAAAATCGACCAAAAAATTCAAGAGAGGGCAAGGTTTCAAGAAGACAATTTCAAGAGGTATATTTAACTCACATTTTCTCTTTTCCTTTTTTTTTGTTTAACAAAAAAGACCATGGGAAAAGCTCACCATCAGGAACTAATAAAGACACGCAAATCCAATCTACAAAAACTTTTACCAGACCACAGTCAGAATGATCATCAGCATAAAATCTCTAAACAATAAATAATCAAGGGGTTTTAGAGAACTGAGTACCCTCTAGCTGCTGGTGGGATGTCAAATGGTAACAGTCAGTAGTGAGAAAAGAAAGGAGGTGCGTTTAAAGGTAAAAATTGAGCTCACATATGATCTGGTGGGCCCATTACGGGCCCTATCACCTGAGAAGACCAGAATCAAAAGACACAGGCTGACAATCCTACACTGCAGCACTATTTCCCCTAGCCAAGACTTGGAACAACCAAAATGTCCATCAGCAGATGAATCCACAAGGAAGAAGCGGTCCATGTACACACAGGAATATTATTCCGATTAAAACATATAAATTAAATATAAAAAACAAACCTAAGGAAGGAGACATAAGCTTTGGGGGTGTATCCGTGCACAATCCACTCTAATTTACAACCAAGGAACACTACTTCATAAAGGTACTGTTTGCCTAGTAACCAGAGTGGGGAATGTAGAAATGCTGCCGCCCTGGGGCATTGTGCCGCAGCAGCAGCTTTAAAACCTATGCTAAAGGTCACTTCATATTCAAAAGGACTGCAGGGCTATAAATGACACCTGCCAACAAAATGGGTTGAGGGAGGTAATGGCCAAAATATTCAAAATATGGCACCTACTTCAACAAATCATTTGAATAGGTAAGCTGGACTCACTCTGTAAAAAACAAAAAGTATAAGTACATGCCTATAAGCTCAATATAAGGAATTATAAGACATATGCAAATCCAGCCACAAAAAGGTATCAGCTCACATGGGTCAGAATGACCATCATCAAAAATTCTGCAAGCCATAAATGCTGAAGGGGCTGCGGAGAAATGCGTACCCTCATCTTTGAGTGGGACTAAACTGGTAAGAGAAAATCACGTAAACCGAATGGAGGTGCCTTTAACAGGTACACATTGAGGTACCATAGGATTCAGCAGGCACACTCCTGGGCATATGACCTAAGAAGACAGAATTAGAAAGACACAGGCAGGCAAAACTGCACTGCAGCATTATTGCAATAGCCAAGACATGGAAGCTAGCAAAAACTCCATCAACAGATGAATGGAAAAGAAGAACTGGTATATGTACAGGTGCAATATTAGCCCAGGAAAAACATGCAACAATGCCGGCCGCAGCACCATAGATGAGTCCAGAGGTAATCACAACTTGAAGTAAGTCAGAAAGCGAAGGACACATATCCTATGATATCACTTATCGGTGTTACCTAAAAACGGATACCAATGAAGATTTTTCAGAGAGAAAGGCAATCATACATTCAATCAACAAACGCATGGTTAACCAAATGGAAAGGTGTGAGGATTGGATAAATTAGGATATTGGGATAAACAGAGATATACCAACACATGTGAAATATATAAGCACCAAAGACCTACGGAACACCGAGAGAAGACTACTCAACATTGTGTCATAACCCACATGGGAAATGGATCCGAAGATGAATAGATATATGTATATGTGTAAAAGAATGACACCTTGCACACCTAGCAGAAACAAAACATTGTAATCAAATTTGCTGTGATCACAAATAAAAATTAAATTAAGAAAGCCAACAAGAAGTAATGAGACCTAAACTTATGGAGGTTTTTGCTGGCACATTCCATTCTAATTTACAAGTTGGAACGTTACACCCAGGAAGGCTCTTTGGCCCTAGTTAACCAGATTTGGGAATGGAGAACTGCCACAGCCTTGTGACCATCTCCTGCAAAAGCAGATTTAAACACAGTGCTAAGGGTCACTTAATATTCACAAGAATTGCAGCTCTGTAAATGACACCTGCCCTCAAAAAATATCCTGGGTTCAAATATCGACGAAAAAATTCAAAAGAGAGCAACCTTTGAAGAAGACAATTTCAGGAGGCATATTTAACTTATATATTTTTTTCGTTCTATTTTTTGTTTGTTTGTTTAACCATAAAGGCCATGGAAAAAGCTCAACGTCAGGAATTAATAAAGATATGCAAATGCAATCTACAAAAACTTTTACCTGACAACAGTCAGAATGATCATAAGCAAAAATCTCTAAACAATAAATACTCAAGGGGTTTTAGAGACCTGTGTGCCCTCTAGCTGCTGGTGGGATGTCAACTGGGAACAGCCAATAGTGAGAACAGAAAGGAGGTGGGTTTAAAGGTAAAAATTGAGCCACCATATGATCTGGTAGGCCCATTACGGGCCCTATCACCTGAGAAGACCAGAATCAAAAGAAACAGGTTGACAATCGTACACTGCAGCACTATTTACCCTAGCCAAGACTTGGAACAACCAAAATTTCCATCAACAGATGAATGCACAAAGAAGAAGTGGTCCACGTACACAAAGGAATATTACTCCGATAAAAAATATAAATGAAATATAAAAAACAAACCTAAGTTAAGGAGACATAAGCTTTGGAGGTGTATCCGTGCACAATCCACTCGAATTTACAACCAAGGAACACTACTTCCAGGCAGGTACTTTTTCCCTCGTAACCAGTGGGGAATGTAGAAATCCTGCCGCCCTGTGGCCCTTTGCCGCAACAGCAGTTTTAAAACCTGTGCTAAAGGACACTTCATATTCCCAAGGACTGCAGGGCTATAAATGACACCTGCCAACAAAATGTGTTGAGGGAGGTAATGGCCAAAAGAATTCAAAATATGGCACATACTTCAAGAAACCATTTGAATAGGTAAGCTGTACTCACTCTTTAAAAAACAACAAAAAAGTACATGGCTATAAGCTCAATATAAGGAATGATAAGACATATGCAAATCCAGCCACAAAAAGGTATCAGCTCACACCGGTCAGAATGACCATCAGCAAAAAAATACAAACAATAAATCCTGAAGGGGTTGTGGCGAAATTCATACCCTCAACTTTAAGTGGCTCGTAAACTGGTAAGTGCCACTAATGAAAACAGAATGGAGCTGCCTTTAAAAGGTAAACATTGAGATACCACATGACCCTGCAGGCCCACTCCTTGGCCTATAACCTAGGGAGACAGAAATATAAAGACACAGGCAGGCAAAACTGCACTTCGGCAGTACTAAAATAGCCAAGACATGGAAAAAACCAAAAAGTCCATCAAGAGATGAATGGACACAGAAGAACTGGTATGGGTACACATGGAATATTAGTCACGAAAAAAAAATGAAACAATGCAGTTTGCGGAACCATAGATGAGTCTGGAGGTAATCACACAACTTGCAGTAAGTCAGAAGGCGAAAGACACATACCCTATTATATCAATTATAGGTGTTACCTAAAAATTGATACCAATGAAGGTATCTCCACAGAGAAAGGCAATCACAGATTTCTTAAACAAACTTTTGGGTAACCAATTGGAAAGTTGTGAAGATTGGCTACATTAGGATATTGGGGTTAACAGAGATATACAAACACAGGTGAAATATATAATCACCAAAGACCTACGGAATTCCAAGAGAAGACTACTCAACACTGTGTCATAACCTACATTGGGTAGGGATCCGAAGATGAATAGATATATGTATATGTGTAAGAAAACCACATCTTGCACACCTAGAACAAACAAAACATTGTAATCAAATTTGCTGTGATAACAAATAAAATTTAAATTAAAAAAACGGACAAGACGTAATGAGACAAACGTATGGGGGGTTTTCCTGGCACATTCCATTCTAATTTACAACCTAGGAACAGGACTTCCAGGAAGGCTCTGTTGCCCTAGTAACCAGATTTGGGCATGGAGAAATGCTGCAGCCTTGTGACCGTATCCTGCAACAGCAGCTGTTAACCCAGGGATAATGGTCACTTAATATTCACAATAATTGCAGACCCGTAAATGACACCTGCCATCAAAAAAAATCCTGGGATCGAAAATAGACCAAGAAATTCAAAACAGGGCAACATTTCAACACGACAATTTCAAAAGGTATATTTTACTCACACTTTTTTTCTTTTGTTTTTAAACAACAACAACAAAAAAGGCGTGGCAGAACGCTCAACATTAGGAATTATTAAAGACATGCAAATCCAGCCTACAAAAATGTATCCGAATGACCATCAGCAAAAATTCTGCAAACAATAAATGCCAAAGGGGTTGTGGAGAATTGCGTACCCTCAGCTCTAAGTGGGATGTAAACTGGTAAGAGCCATCAATGAAAACAGAATGGAGGAGCCTTCACAAGGTAAACATTGAGCTACGATTCAATCCAGCAGGCCCACTGCTGGGCCTATCACCTGAGAAGACAAAAATCAAAAAGACCCAGGCTAGCAATCCTGCCTTGCAGCAATATTTACCACAGCCAAGACTTGGAAGCAACCAAAATGTCCATCAACAGATGAATGCACAAAGAAGAAGTGGTCCACGTACACAATGGAATATTACTCTGAGAAAAAATATAAATTAAGTTTTATAAACAAACATAAGGAAGGAGACATAAGCTTTTGGAGGTTTATCGGGGCACATTCCACTCTAATGTAAAACCGAGAAACACAACTTTCAGGAAGATTCTGTTTCCCTAGTAACCAGAGTGTGTAATGTAGAAATGCTACCGCCCTGTGGCTGTTACCCACAACAGCAGCTTTAAAAGCTGTGCTAATGCTCACTTCATATTCACAAGAACTGCGGGGCGGCAAATGACACCTGCCGTCTAAATGCCTATTTTTGTTTGTTTTAATGTCTTGAGGGAGGTAATCGCCAAAAAAATTCAAAATGTGGCACATACTACATGAAAACAATTTGAATATGTAAGTTTTACTCTTTAAAAAGAAAGAAAAAGCATATGGCTAATATCTCAATATAAGGAATTATTAGACGCATGCAAATTCAACCACAAAAAGGTATCAGCTCATTCCAGTGAGAATGACCATCAGCAAAAACAACTACAAACAATAAATGCCGAAGGGGTTGTGGAGAAATGCATACTCTCAACTTTAAGTGGGATGTAAACTGGTAACAGCCACTAATAAAAACAGAAAAAGGTGTCTTTAAAAGGTAAATTTTGAGCTACCATAGGATTCAGCGGGCCCAATCCTGGGCCTATGATCTAGGAAGACAGAATTGAATGACACAGGCAGGCAATACTGCACTGTAGCAGTATTACAATAGACAAGACATGAAAACAACCAAAAAGTCCTTCAAAAGATGAATGGCCAAAGAAGAACTGGTACATGTACAGACGGAATATTAGCCAAGGAAAAAACGGAAACAACATCGTTTGCAGCACCATAGATGAGTCTACAGGTACTCACACAACTTGAAGTAAATCAGAAAGCGAAAGACACATATCCTATGGTATCACTTATAGGTGTTACCTAAAAATTGATACCCGTGAATATATTTCCACGAAGAAAGGCAATCACAGATTCATTAAAGAAACTTATGGTTAACCAAATGAAAAGGTGTGAGGATTGGATACATTAGAATACTGGGGTTAACAAAGATATACAAACACATTTGACATATATAATCGCCAAAGACCTACGGAATTCCAAGAGAAGACTACTCAACATTGTGTCATAACCCACAGGGGAAATGGATCCGAAGTTAAATAGATATATGTATCAAAGAACCACATCTTCCACACCTAGAACGAATGAAACATTGTAATCAGATTTGTTGTTACAAAAACTAAAAATAAACATTAAATTAAAAAAATGAACAAGAAGTAATGAGACATAAACTTATGGGGGTTTTAACTGGCACATTCCATTCTACTTTACAACCTAGGAACCCTACTTCCAGGAAGGTTCTGAACACTCTGTATTAATTTATATGGGAAGAGGACCTGTTCATAAATATATATATATATAATGTTCAAATGAACTAGACTGTGTACACCTAGAATAAATAATATTCTAATCATTACCCTGATTAAAAAAATTAAAACAACAAAGAGGATGTACTCAGACATAAATTGATGGGGTTTTTTCCTTGCACATTCCATTCTAATTTACCACCTAGGAGCACGACCTCCAGGAAAGCTCTGCTGCCCTAGTAATCCAGTTTGGGAATGGAGAAACGCTGCTGCCGTGTGGCCGTTTCCCACAACAGCAGCTTTCAACCCAGTGTAATGGTCACTAAATAGTAACAACAATTGCAAGCCTGTAAGTGACACACGCCCTCAAAACAAACACTGGCGTCGAAAATCGACCAAAAAATTCAAGAGAGGGCAAGGTTTCAAGAAGACAATTTCAAGAGGTATATTTAACTCACATTTTCTCTTTTCCTTTTTTTTTGTTTAACAAAAAAGACCATGGGAAAAGCTCACCATCAGGAACTAATAAAGACACGCAAATCCAATCTACAAAAACTTTTACCAGACCACAGTCAGAATGATCATCAGCATAAAATCTCTAAACAATAAATAATCAAGGGGTTTTAGAGAACTGAGTACCCTCTAGCTGCTGGTGGGATGTCAAATGGTAACAGTCAGTAGTGAGAAAAGAAAGGAGGTGCGTTTAAAGGTAAAAATTGAGCTCACATATGATCTGGTGGGCCCATTACGGGCCCTATCACCTGAGAAGACCAGAATCAAAAGACACAGGCTGACAATCCTACACTGCAGCACTATTTCCCCTAGCCAAGACTTGGAACAACCAAAATGTCCATCAGCAGATGAATCCACAAGGAAGAAGCGGTCCATGTACACACAGGAATATTATTCCGATTAAAACATATAAATTAAATATAAAAAACAAACCTAAGGAAGGAGACATAAGCTTTGGGGGTGTATCCGTGCACAATCCACTCTAATTTACAACCAAGGAACACTACTTCATAAAGGTACTGTTTGCCTAGTAACCAGAGTGGGGAATGTAGAAATGCTGCCGCCCTGGGGCATTGTGCCGCAGCAGCAGCTTTAAAACCTATGCTAAAGGTCACTTCATATTCAAAAGGACTGCAGGGCTATAAATGACACCTGCCAACAAAATGGGTTGAGGGAGGTAATGGCCAAAATATTCAAAATATGGCACCTACTTCAACAAATCATTTGAATAGGTAAGCTGGACTCACTCTGTAAAAAACAAAAAGTATAAGTACATGCCTATAAGCTCAATATAAGGAATTATAAGACATATGCAAATCCAGCCACAAAAAGGTATCAGCTCACATGGGTCAGAATGACCATCATCAAAAATTCTGCAAGCCATAAATGCTGAAGGGGCTGCGGAGAAATGCGTACCCTCATCTTTGAGTGGGACTAAACTGGTAAGAGAAAATCACGTAAACCGAATGGAGGTGCCTTTAACAGGTACACATTGAGGTACCATAGGATTCAGCAGGCACACTCCTGGGCATATGACCTAAGAAGACAGAATTAGAAAGACACAGGCAGGCAAAACTGCACTGCAGCATTATTGCAATAGCCAAGACATGGAAGCTAGCAAAAACTCCATCAACAGATGAATGGAAAAGAAGAACTGGTATATGTACAGGTGCAATATTAGCCCAGGAAAAAAATGCAACAATGCCGGCCGCAGCACCATAGATGAGTCCAGAGGTAATCACAACTTGAAGTAAGTCAGAAAGCGAAGGACACATATCCTATGATATCACTTATCGGTGTTACCTAAAAACGGATACCAATGAAGATTTTTCAGAGAGAAAGGCAATCATACATTCAATCAACAAACGCATGGTTAACCAAATGGAAAGGTGTGAGGATTGGATAAATTAGGATATTGGGATAAACAGAGATATACCAACACATGTGAAATATATAAGCACCAAAGACCTACGGAACACCGAGAGAAGACTACTCAACATTGTGTCATAACCCACATGGGAAATGGATCCGAAGATGAATAGATATATGTATATGTGTAAAAGAATGACACCTTGCACACCTAGCAGAAACAAAACATTGTAATCAAATTTGCTGTGATCACAAATAAAAATTAAATTAAGAAAGCCAACAAGAAGTAATGAGACCTAAACTTATGGAGGTTTTTGCTGGCACATTCCATTCTAATTTACAAGTTGGAACGTTACACCCAGGAAGGCTCTTTGGCCCTAGTTAACCAGATTTGGGAATGGAGAACTGCCACAGCCTTGTGACCATCTCCTGCAAAAGCAGATTTAAACACAGTGCTAAGGGTCACTTAATATTCACAAGAATTGCAGCTCTGTAAATGACACCTGCCCTCAAAAAATATCCTGGGTTCAAATATCGACGAAAAAATTCAAAAGAGAGCAACCTTTGAAGAAGACAATTTCAGGAGGCATATTTAACTTATATATTTTTTTCGTTCTATTTTTTGTTTGTTTGTTTAACCATAAAGGCCATGGAAAAAGCTCAACGTCAGGAATTAATAAAGATATGCAAATGCAATCTACAAAAACTTTTACCTGACAACAGTCAGAATGATCATAAGCAAAAATCTCTAAACAATAAATACTCAAGGGGTTTTAGAGACCTGTGTGCCCTCTAGCTGCTGGTGGGATGTCAACTGGGAACAGCCAATAGTGAGAACAGAAAGGAGGTGGGTTTAAAGGTAAAAATTGAGCCACCATATGATCTGGTAGGCCCATTACGGGCCCTATCACCTGAGAAGACCAGAATCAAAAGAAACAGGTTGACAATCGTACACTGCAGCACTATTTACCCTAGCCAAGACTTGGAACAACC
Source organism: Balaenoptera physalus (assembly GCF_965194825.1). Lineage (NCBI taxonomy): Eukaryota > Metazoa > Chordata > Mammalia > Artiodactyla > Balaenopteridae > Balaenoptera > Balaenoptera physalus. The sequence continues at coordinate 217,231 of NW_028125495.1, read as the reverse complement.
AAAATTTCCATCAACAGATGAATGCACAAAGAAGAAGTGGTCCACGTACACAAAGGAATATTACTCCGATAAAAAATATAAATGAAATATAAAAAACAAACCTAAGTTAAGGAGACATAAGCTTTGGAGGTGTATCCGTGCACAATCCACTCGAATTTACAACCAAGGAACACTACTTCCAGGCAGGTACTTTTTCCCTCGTAACCAGTGGGGAATGTAGAAATCCTGCCGCCCTGTGGCCCTTTGCCGCAACAGCAGTTTTAAAACCTGTGCTAAAGGACACTTCATATTCCCAAGGACTGCAGGGCTATAAATGACACCTGCCAACAAAATGTGTTGAGGGAGGTAATGGCCAAAAGAATTCAAAATATGGCACATACTTCAAGAAACCATTTGAATAGGTAAGCTGTACTCACTCTTTAAAAAACAACAAAAAAGTACATGGCTATAAGCTCAATATAAGGAATGATAAGACATATGCAAATCCAGCCACAAAAAGGTATCAGCTCACACCGGTCAGAATGACCATCAGCAAAAAAATACAAACAATAAATCCTGAAGGGGTTGTGGCGAAATTCATACCCTCAACTTTAAGTGGCTCGTAAACTGGTAAGTGCCACTAATGAAAACAGAATGGAGCTGCCTTTAAAAGGTAAACATTGAGATACCACATGACCCTGCAGGCCCACTCCTTGGCCTATAACCTAGGGAGACAGAAATATAAAGACACAGGCAGGCAAAACTGCACTTCGGCAGTACTAAAATAGCCAAGACATGGAAAAAACCAAAAAGTCCATCAAGAGACGAATGGACACAGAAGAACTGGTATGGGTACACATGGAATATTAGTCACGAAAAAAAAATGAAACAATGCAGTTTGCGGAACCATAGATGAGTCTGGAGGTAATCACACAACTTGCAGTAAGTCAGAAGGCGAAAGACACATACCCTATTATATCAATTATAGGTGTTACCTAAAAATTGATACCAATGAAGGTATCTCCACAGAGAAAGGCAATCACAGATTTCTTAAACAAACTTTTGGGTAACCAATTGGAAAGTTGTGAAGATTGGCTACATTAGGATATTGGGGTTAACAGAGATATACAAACACAGGTGAAATATATAATCACCAAAGACCTACGGAATTCCAAGAGAAGACTACTCAACACTGTGTCATAACCTACATTGGGTAGGGATCCGAAGATGAATAGATATATGTATATGTGTAAGAAAACCACATCTTGCACACCTAGAACAAACAAAACATTGTAATCAAATTTGCTGTGATAACAAATAAAATTTAAATTAAAAAAACGGACAAGACGTAATGAGACAAACGTATGGGGGGTTTTCCTGGCACATTCCATTCTAATTTACAACCTAGGAACAGGACTTCCAGGAAGGCTCTGTTGCCCTAGTAACCAGATTTGGGCATGGAGAAATGCTGCAGCCTTGTGAACGTATCCTGCAACAGCAGCTGTTAACCCAGGGATAATGGTCACTTAATATTCACAGTAATTGCAGACCCGTAAATGACACCTGCCATCAAAAAAAATCCTGGGATCGAAAATAGACCAAGAAATTCAAAACAGGGCAACATTTCAACACGACAATTTCAAAAGGTATATTTTACTCACACTTTTTTTCTTTTCTTTTTAAACAACAAGAACAAAAAAGGCGTGGCAGAACGCTCAACATTAGGAATTATTAAAGACATGCAAATCCAGCCTACAAAAATGTATCCGAATGACCATCAGCAAAAATTCTGCAAACAATAAATGCCAAAGGGGTTGTGGAGAATTGCGTACCCTCAGCTCTAAGTGGGATGTAAACTGGTAAGAGCCATCAATGAAAACAGAATGGAGGAGCCTTCACAAGGTAAACATTGAGCTACGATTCAATCCAGCAGGCCCACTGCTGGGCCTATCACCTGAGAAGACAAAAATCAAAAAGACCCAGGCTAGCAATCCTGCCTTGCAGCAATATTTACCACAGCCAAGACTTGGAAGCAACCAAAATGTCCATCAACAGATGAATGCACAAAGAAGAAGTGGTCCACGTACACAATGGAATATTACTCTGAGAAAAAATATAAATTAAGTTTTATAAACAAACATAAGGAAGGAGACATAAGCTTTTGGAGGTTTATCGGGGCACATTCCACTCTAATGTAAAACCGAGAAACACAACTTTCAGGAAGATTCTGTTTCCCTAGTAACCAGAGTGTGTAATGTAGAAATGCTACCGCCCTGTGGCTGTTACCCACAACAGCAGCTTTAAAAGCTGTGCTAATGCTCACTTCATATTCACAAGAACTGCGGGGCGGCAAATGACACCTGCCGTCTAAATGCTTTTTTTGTTTGTTTTAATGTCTTGAGGGAGGTAATCGCCAAAAAAATTCAAAATGTGGCACATACTACATGAAAACAATTTGAATATGTAAGTTTTACTCTTTAAAAAGAAAGAAAAAGCATATGGCTAATATCTCAATATAAGGAATTATTAGACGCATGAAAATTCAACCACAAAAAGGTATCAGCTCATTCCAGTGAGAATGACCATCAGCAAAAACAACTACAAACAATAAATGCCGAAGGGGTTGTGGAGAAATGCATACTCTCAACTTTAAGTGGGATGTAAACTGGTAACAGCCACTAATAAAAACAGAAAAAGGTGTCTTTAAAAGGTAAATTTTGAGCTACCATAGGATTCAGCGGGCCCAATCCTGGGCCTATGATCTAGGAAGACAGAATTGAATGACACAGGCAGGCAATACTGCACTGTAGCAGTATTACAATAGACAAGACATGAAAACAACCAAAAAGTCCTTCAAAAGATGAATGGCCAAAGAAGAACTGGTACATGTACAGATGGAATATTAGCCAAGGAAAAAAACGGAAACAACATCGTTTGCAGCACCATAGATGAGTCTACAGGTACTCACACAACTTGAAGTAACTCAGAAAGCGAAAGACACATATCCTATGGTATCACTTATAGGTGTTACCTAAAAATTGATACCCGTGAAGATATTTCCACGAAGAAAGGCAATCACAGATTCATTAAAGAAACTTATGGTTAACCAAATGAAAAGGTGTGAGGATTGGATACATTAGAATACTGGGGTTAACAAAGATATACAAACACATGTGACATATATAATCGCCAAAGACCTACGGAATTCCAAGAGAAGACTACTCAACATTGTGTCATAACCCACAGGGGAAATGGATCCGAAGATAAATAGATATATGTATCAAAGAACCACATCTTCCACACCTAGAACGAATGAAACATTGTAATCAGATTTGTTGTTACAAAAACTAAAAATAAACATTAAATTAAAAAAATGAACAAGAAGTAATGAGACATAAACTTATGGGGGTTTTAACTGGCACATTCCATTCTACTTTACAACCTAGGAACCCTACTTCCAGGAAGGTTCTGAACACTCTGTATTAATTTATATGGGAAGAGGACCTGTTCATAAATATATATATATATAATGTTCAAATGAACTAGACTGTGTACACCTAGAATAAATAATATTCTAATCATTACCCTGATTAAAAAAATTAAAACAACAAAGAGGATGTACTCAGACATAAATTGATGGGGTTTTTTCCTTGCACATTCCATTCTAATTTACCACCTAGGAACACGACCTCCAGGAAAGCTCTGCTGCCCTAGTAATCCAGTTTGGGAATGGAGAAACGCTGCTGCCGTGTGGCCGTTTCCCACAACAGCAGCTTTCAACCCAGTGTAATGGTCACTAAATAGTAACAACAATTGCAAGCCTGTAAGTGACACACGCCCTCAAAACAAACACTGGCGTCGAAAATCGACCAAAAAATTCAAGAGAGGGCAAGGTTTCAAGAAGTCAATTTCAAGAGGTATATTTAACTCACATTTTCTCTTTTCCTTTTTTTTTGTTTAACAAAAAATACCATGGGAAAAGCTCACCATCAGGAACTAATAAAGACACGCAAATCCAATCTACAAAAACTTTTACCAGACCACAGTCAGAATGATCATCAGCATAAAATCTCTAAACAATAAATAATCAAGGGGTTTTAGAGAACTGAGTACCCTCTAGCTGCTGGTGGGATGTCAAATGGTAACAGTCAGTAGTGAGAAAAGAAAGGAGGTGCGTTTAAAGGTAAAAATTGAGCTCACATATGATCTGGTGGGCCCATTACGGGCCCTATCACCTGAGAAGACCAGAATCAAAAGACACAGGCTGACAATCCTACACTGCAGCACTATTTCCCCTAGCCAAGACTTGGAACAACCAAAATGTCCATCAGCAGATGAATCCACAAGGAAGAAGCGGTCCATGTACACACAGGAATATTATTCCGATTAAAACATATAAATTAAATATAAAAAACAAACCTAAGGAAGGAGACATAAGCTTTGGGGGTGTATCCGTGCACAATCCACTCTAATTTACAACCAAGGAACACTACTTCATAAAGGTACTGTTTGCCTAGTAACCAGAGTGGGGAATGTAGAAATGCTGCCGCCCTGGGGCATTGTGCCGCAGCAGCAGCTTTAAAACCTATGCTAAAGGTCACTTCATATTCAAAAGGACTGCAGGGCTATAAATGACACCTGCCAACAAAATGGGTTGAGGGAGGTAATGGCCAAAATATTCAAAATATGGCACCTACTTCAACAAATCATTTGAATAGGTAAGCTGGACTCACTCTGTAAAAAACAAAAAGTATAAGTACATGCCTATAAGCTCAATATAAGGAATTATAAGACATATGCAAATCCAGCCACAAAAAGGTATCAGCTCACATGGGTCAGAATGACCATCATCAAAAATTCTGCAAGCCATAAATGCTGAAGGGGCTGCGGAGAAATGCGTACCCTCATCTTTGAGTGGGACTAAACTGGTAAGAGAAAATCACGTAAACCGAATGGAGGTGCCTTTAACAGGTACACATTGAGGTACCATAGGATTCAGCAGGCACACTCCTGGGCATATGACCTAAGAAGACAGAATTAGAAAGACACAGGCAGGCAAAACTGCACTGCAGCATTATTGCAATAGCCAAGACATGGAAGCTAGCAAAAACTCCATCAACAGATGAATGGAAAAGAAGAACTGGTATATGTACAGGTGCAATATTAGCCCAGGAAAAAAATGCAACAATGCCGGCCGCAGCACCATAGATGAGTCCAGAGGTAATCACAACTTGAAGTAAGTCAGAAAGCGAAGGACACATATCCTATGATATCACTTATCGGTGTTACCTAAAAACGGATACCAATGAAGATTTTTCAGAGAGAAAGGCAATCATACATTCAATCAACAAACGCATGGTTAACCAAATGGAAAGGTGTGAGGATTGGATAAATTAGGATATTGGGATAAACAGAGATATACCAACACATGTGAAATATATAAGCACCAAAGACCTACGGAACACCGAGAGAAGACTACTCAACATTGTGTCATAACCCACATGGGAAATGGATCCGAAGATGAATAGATATATGTATATGTGTAAAAGAATGACACCTTGCACACCTAGCAGAAACAAAACATTGTAATCAAATTTGCTGTGATAACAAATAAAAATTAAATTAAGAAAGCCAACAAGAAGTAATGAGACCTAAACTTATGGAGGTTTTTGCTGGCACATTCCATTCTAATTTACAAGTTGGAACGTTACACCCAGGAAGGCTCTTTGGCCCTAGTTAACCAGATTTGGGAATGGAGAACTGCCACAGCCTTGTGACCATCTCCTGCAAAAGCAGATTTAAACACAGTGCTAAGGGTCACTTAATATTCACAAGAATTGCAGCTCTGTAAATGACACCTGCCCTCAAAAAATATCCTGGGTTCAAATATCGACGAAAAAATTCAAAAGAGAGCAACCTTTGAAGAAGACAATTTCAGGAGGCATATTTAACTTATATATTTTTTTCGTTCTATTTTTTGTTTGTTTGTTTAACCATAAAGGCCATGGAAAAAGCTCAACGTCAGGAATTAATAAAGATATGCAAATGCAATCTACAAAAACTTTTACCTGACAACAGTCAGAATGATCATAAGCAAAAATCTCTAAACAATAAATACTCAAGGGGTTTTAGAGACCTGTGTGCCCTCTAGCTGCTGGTGGGATGTCAACTGGGAACAGCCAATAGTGAGAACAGAAAGGAGGTGGGTTTAAAGGTAAAAATTGAGCCACCATATGATCTGGTAGGCCCATTACGGGCCCTATCACCTGAGAAGACCAGAATCAAAAGAAACAGGTTGACAATCGTACACTGCAGCACTATTTACCCTAGCCAAGACTTGGAACAACCAAAATTTCCATCAACAGATGAATGCACAAAGAAGAAGTGGTCCACGTACACAAAGGAATATTACTCCGATAAAAAATATAAATGAAATATAAAAAACAAACCTAAGTTAAGGAGACATAAGCTTTGGAGGTGTATCCGTGCACAATCCACTCGAATTTACAACCAAGGAACACTACTTCCAGGCAGGTACTTTTTCCCTCGTAACCAGTGGGGAATGTAGAAATCCTGCCGCCCTGTGGCCCTTTGCCGCAACAGCAGTTTTAAAACCTGTGCTAAAGGACACTTCATATTCCCAAGGACTGCAGGGCTATAAATGACACCTGCCAACAAAATGTGTTGAGGGAGGTAATGGCCAAAAGAATTCAAAATATGGCACATACTTCAAGAAACCATTTGAATAGGTAAGCTGTACTCACTCTTTAAAAAACAACAAAAAAGTACATGGCTATAAGCTCAATATAAGGAATGATAAGACATATGCAAATCCAGCCACAAAAAGGTATCAGCTCACACCGGTCAGAATGACCATCAGCAAAAAAATACAAACAATAAATCCTGAAGGGGTTGTGGCGAAATTCATACCCTCAACTTTAAGTGGCTCGTAAACTGGTAAGTGCCACTAATGAAAACAGAATGGAGCTGCCTTTAAAAGGTAAACATTGAGATACCACATGACCCTGCAGGCCCACTCCTTGGCCTATAACCTAGGGAGACAGAAATATAAAGACACAGGCAGGCAAAACTGCACTTCGGCAGTACTAAAATAGCCAAGACATGGAAAAAACCAAAAAGTCCATCAAGAGACGAATGGACACAGAAGAACTGGTATGGGTACACATGGAATATTAGTCACGAAAAAAAAATGAAACAATGCAGTTTGCGGAACCATAGATGAGTCTGGAGGTAATCACACAACTTGCAGTAAGTCAGAAGGCGAAAGACACATACCCTATTATATCAATTATAGGTGTTACCTAAAAATTGATACCAATGAAGGTATCTCCACAGAGAAAGGCAATCACAGATTTCTTAAACAAACTTTTGGGTAACCAATTGGAAAGTTGTGAAGATTGGCTACATTAGGATATTGGGGTTAACAGAGATATACAAACACAGGTGAAATATATAATCACCAAAGACCTACGGAATTCCAAGAGAAGACTACTCAACACTGTGTCATAACCTACATTGGGTAGGGATCCGAAGATGAATAGATATATGTATATGTGTAAGAAAACCACATCTTGCACACCTAGAACAAACAAAACATTGTAATCAAATTTGCTGTGATAACAAATAAAATTTAAATTAAAAAAACGGACAAGACGTAATGAGACAAACGTATGGGGGGTTTTCCTGGCACATTCCATTCTAATTTACAACCTAGGAACAGGACTTCCAGGAAGGCTCTGTTGCCCTAGTAACCAGATTTGGGCATGGAGAAATGCTGCAGCCTTGTGAACGTATCCTGCAACAGCAGCTGTTAACCCAGGGATAATGGTCACTTAATATTCACAGTAATTGCAGACCCGTAAATGACACCTGCCATCAAAAAAAATCCTGGGATCGAAAATAGACCAAGAAATTCAAAACAGGGCAACATTTCAACACGACAATTTCAAAAGGTATATTTTACTCACACTTTTTTTCTTTTCTTTTTAAACAACAAGAACAAAAAAGGCGTGGCAGAACGCTCAACATTAGGAATTATTAAAGACATGCAAATCCAGCCTACAAAAATGTATCCGAATGACCATCAGCAAAAATTCTGCAAACAATAAATGCCAAAGGGGTTGTGGAGAATTGCGTACCCTCAGCTCTAAGTGGGATGTAAACTGGTAAGAGCCATCAATGAAAACAGAATGGAGGAGCCTTCACAAGGTAAACATTGAGCTACGATTCAATCCAGCAGGCCCACTGCTGGGCCTATCACCTGAGAAGACAAAAATCAAAAAGACCCAGGCTAGCAATCCTGCCTTGCAGCAATATTTACCACAGCCAAGACTTGGAAGCAACCAAAATGTCCATCAACAGATGAATGCACAAAGAAGAAGTGGTCCACGTACACAATGGAATATTACTCTGAGAAAAAATATAAATTAAGTTTTATAAACAAACATAAGGAAGGAGACATAAGCTTTTGGAGGTTTATCGGGGCACATTCCACTCTAATGTAAAACCGAGAAACACAACTTTCAGGAAGATTCTGTTTCCCTAGTAACCAGAGTGTGTAATGTAGAAATGCTACCGCCCTGTGGCTGTTACCCACAACAGCAGCTTTAAAAGCTGTGCTAATGCTCACTTCATATTCACAAGAACTGCGGGGCGGCAAATGACACCTGCCGTCTAAATGCTTTTTTTGTTTGTTTTAATGTCTTGAGGGAGGTAATCGCCAAAAAAATTCAAAATGTGGCACATACTACATGAAAACAATTTGAATATGTAAGTTTTACTCTTTAAAAAGAAAGAAAAAGCATATGGCTAATATCTCAATATAAGGAATTATTAGACGCATGAAAATTCAACCACAAAAAGGTATCAGCTCATTCCAGTGAGAATGACCATCAGCAAAAACAACTACAAACAATAAATGCCGAAGGGGTTGTGGAGAAATGCATACTCTCAACTTTAAGTGGGATGTAAACTGGTAACAGCCACTAATAAAAACAGAAAAAGGTGTCTTTAAAAGGTAAATTTTGAGCTACCATAGGATTCAGCGGGCCCAATCCTGGGCCTATGATCTAGGAAGACAGAATTGAATGACACAGGCAGGCAATACTGCACTGTAGCAGTATTACAATAGACAAGACATGAAAACAACCAAAAAGTCCTTCAAAAGATGAATGGCCAAAGAAGAACTGGTACATGTACAGATGGAATATTAGCCAAGGAAAAAAACGGAAACAACATCGTTTGCAGCACCATAGATGAGTCTACAGGTACTCACACAACTTGAAGTAACTCAGAAAGCGAAAGACACATATCCTATGGTATCACTTATAGGTGTTACCTAAAAATTGATACCCGTGAAGATATTTCCACGAAGAAAGGCAATCACAGATTCATTAAAGAAACTTATGGTTAACCAAATGAAAAGGTGTGAGGATTGGATACATTAGAATACTGGGGTTAACAAAGATATACAAACACATGTGACATATATAATCGCCAAAGACCTACGGAATTCCAAGAGAAGACTACTCAACATTGTGTCATAACCCACAGGGGAAATGGATCCGAAGATAAATAGATATATGTATCAAAGAACCACATCTTCCACACCTAGAACGAATGAAACATTGTAATCAGATTTGTTGTTACAAAAACTAAAAATAAACATTAAATTAAAAAAATGAACAAGAAGTAATGAGACATAAACTTATGGGGGTTTTAACTGGCACATTCCATTCTACTTTACAACCTAGGAACCCTACTTCCAGGAAGGTTCTGAACACTCTGTATTAATTTATATGGGAAGAGGACCTGTTCATAAATATATATATATATAATGTTCAAATGAACTAGACTGTGTACACCTAGAATAAATAATATTCTAATCATTACCCTGATTAAAAAAATTAAAACAACAAAGAGGATGTACTCAGACATAAATTGATGGGGTTTTTTCCTTGCACATTCCATTCTAATTTACCACCTAGGAACACGACCTCCAGGAAAGCTCTGCTGCCCTAGTAATCCAGTTTGGGAATGGAGAAACGCTGCTGCCGTGTGGCCGTTTCCCACAACAGCAGCTTTCAACCCAGTGTAATGGTCACTAAATAGTAACAACAATTGCAAGCCTGTAAGTGACACACGCCCTCAAAACAAACACTGGCGTCGAAAATCGACCAAAAAATTCAAGAGAGGGCAAGGTTTCAAGAAGTCAATTTCAAGAGGTATATTTAACTCACATTTTCTCTTTTCCTTTTTTTTTGTTTAACAAAAAATACCATGGGAAAAGCTCACCATCAGGAACTAATAAAGACACGCAAATCCAATCTACAAAAACTTTTACCAGACCACAGTCAGAATGATCATCAGCATAAAATCTCTAAACAATAAATAATCAAGGGGTTTTAGAGAACTGAGTACCCTCTAGCTGCTGGTGGGATGTCAAATGGTAACAGTCAGTAGTGAGAAAAGAAAGGAGGTGCGTTTAAAGGTAAAAATTGAGCTCACATATGATCTGGTGGGCCCATTACGGGCCCTATCACCTGAGAAGACCAGAATCAAAAGACACAGGCTGACAATCCTACACTGCAGCACTATTTCCCCTAGCCAAGACTTGGAACAACCAAAATGTCCATCAGCAGATGAATCCACAAGGAAGAAGCGGTCCATGTACACACAGGAATATTATTCCGATTAAAACATATAAATTAAATATAAAAAACAAACCTAAGGAAGGAGACATAAGCTTTGGGGGTGTATCCGTGCACAGTCCACTCTAATTTACAACCAAGGAACACTACTTCATAAAGGTACTGTTTGCCTAGTAACCAGAGTGGGGAATGTAGAAATGCTGCCGCCCTGGGGCATTGTGCCGCAGCAGCAGCTTTAAAACCTATGCTAAAGGTCACTTCATATTCAAAAGGACTGCAGGGCTATAAATGACACCTGCCAACAAAATGGGTTGAGGGAGGTAATGGCCAAAATATTCAAAATATGGCACCTACTTCAACAAATCATTTGAATAGGTAAGCTGGACTCACTCTGTAAAAAACAAAAAGTATAAGTACATGCCTATAAGCTCAATATAAGGAATTATAAGACATATGCAAATCCAGCCACAAAAAGGTATCAGCTCACATGGGTCAGAATGACCATCATCAAAAATTCTGCAAGCCATAAATGCTGAAGGGGCTGCGGAGAAATGCGTACCCTCATCTTTGAGTGGGACTAAACTGGTAAGAGAAAATCACGTAAACCGAATGGAGGTGCCTTTAACAGGTACACATTGAGGTACCATAGGATTCAGCAGGCACACTCCTGGGCATATGACCTAAGAAGACAGAATTAGAAAGACACAGGCAGGCAAAACTGCACTGCAGCATTATTGCAATAGCCAAGACATGGAAGCTAGCAAAAACTCCATCAACAGATGAATGGAAAAGAAGAACTGGTATATGTACAGGTGCAATATTAGCCCAGGAAAAAAATGCAACAATGCCGGCCGCAGCACCATAGATGAGTCCAGAGGTAATCACAACTTGAAGTAAGTCAGAAAGCGAAGGACACATATCCTATGATATCACTTATCGGTGTTACCTAAAAACGGATACCAATGAAGATTTTTCAGAGAGAAAGGCAATCATACATTCAATCAACAAACGCATGGTTAACCAAATGGAAAGGTGTGAGGATTGGATAAATTAGGATATTGGGATAAACAGAGATATACCAACACATGTGAAATATATAAGCACCAAAGACCTACGGAACACCGAGAGAAGACTACTCAACATTGTGTCATAACCCACATGGGAAATGGATCCGAAGATGAATAGATATATGTATATGTGTAAAACAATGACACCTTGCACACCTAGCAGAAACAAAACATTGTAATCAAATTTGCTGTGATAACAAATAAAAATTAAATTAAGAAAGCCAACAAGAAGTAATGAGACCTAAACTTATGGAGGTTTTTGCTGGCACATTCCATTCTAATTTACAAGTTGGAACGTTACACCCAGGAAGGCTCTTTGGCCCTAGTTAACCAGATTTGGGAATGGAGAACTGCCACAGCCTTGTGACCATCTCCTGCAAAAGCAGATTTAAACACAGTGCTAAGGGTCACTTAATATTCACAAGAATTGCAGCTCTGTAAATGACACCTGCCCTCAAAAAATATCCTGGGTTCAAATATCGACGAAAAAATTCAAAAGAGAGCAACCTTTGAAGAAGACAATTTCAGGAGGCATATTTAACTTATATATTTTTTTCGTTCTATTTTTTGTTTGTTTGTTTAACCATAAAGGCCATGGAAAAAGCTCAACGTCAGGAATTAATAAAGATATGCAAATGCAATCTACAAAAACTTTTACCTGACAACAGTCAGAATGATCATAAGCAAAAATCTCTAAACAATAAATACTCAAGGGGTTTTAGAGACCTGTGTGCCCTCTAGCTGCTGGTGGGATGTCAACTGGGAACAGCCAATAGTGAGAACAGAAAGGAGGTGGGTTTAAAGGTAAAAATTGAGCCACCATATGATCTGGTAGGCCCATTACGGGCCCTATCACCTGAGAAGACCAGAATCAAAAGAAACAGGTTGACAATCGTACACTGCAGCACTATTTACCCTAGCCAAGACTTGGAACAACCAAAATTTCCATCAACAGATGAATGCACAAAGAAGAAGTGGTCCACGTACACAAAGGAATATTACTCCGATAAAAAATATAAATGAAATATAAAAAACAAACCTAAGTTAAGGAGACATAAGCTTTGGAGGTGTATCCGTGCACAATCCACTCGAATTTACAACCAAGGAACACTACTTCCAGGCAGGTACTTTTTCCCTCGTAACCAGTGGGGAATGTAGAAATCCTGCCGCCCTGTGGCCCTTTGCCGCAACAGCAGTTTTAAAACCTGTGCTAAAGGACACTTCATATTCCCAAGGACTGCAGGGCTATAAATGACACCTGCCAACAAAATGTGTTGAGGGAGGTAATGGCCAAAAGAATTCAAAATATGGCACATACTTCAAGAAACCATTTGAATAGGTAAGCTGTACTCACTCTTTAAAAAACAACAAAAAAGTACATGGCTATAAGCTCAATATAAGGAATGATAAGACATATGCAAATCCAGCCACAAAAAGGTATCAGCTCACACCGGTCAGAATGACCATCAGCAAAAAAATACAAACAATAAATCCTGAAGGGGTTGTGGCGAAATTCATACCCTCAACTTTAAGTGGCTCGTAAACTGGTAAGTGCCACTAATGAAAACAGAATGGAGCTGCCTTTAAAAGGTAAACATTGAGATACCACATGACCCTGCAGGCCCACTCCTTGGCCTATAACCTAGGGAGACAGAAATATAAAGACACAGGCAGGCAAAACTGCACTTCGGCAGTACTAAAATAGCCAAGACATGGAAAAAACCAAAAAGTCCATCAAGAGACGAATGGACACAGAAGAACTGGTATGGGTACACATGGAATATTAGTCACGAAAAAAAAATGAAACAATGCAGTTTGCGGAACCATAGATGAGTCTGGAGGTAATCACACAACTTGCAGTAAGTCAGAAGGCGAAAGACACATACCCTATTATATCAATTATAGGTGTTACCTAAAAATTGATACCAATGAAGGTATCTCCACAGAGAAAGGCAATCACAGATTTCTTAAACAAACTTTTGGGTAACCAATTGGAAAGTTGTGAAGATTGGCTACATTAGGATATTGGGGTTAACAGAGATATACAAACACAGGTGAAATATATAATCACCAAAGACCTACGGAATTCCAAGAGAAGACTACTCAACACTGTGTCATAACCTACATTGGGTAGGGATCCGAAGATGAATAGATATATGTATATGTGTAAGAAAACCACATCTTGCACACCTAGAACAAACAAAACATTGTAATCAAATTTGCTGTGATAACAAATAAAATTTAAATTAAAAAAACGGACAAGACGTAATGAGACAAACGTATGGGGGGTTTTCCTGGCACATTCCATTCTAATTTACAACCTAGGAACAGGACTTCCAGGAAGGCTCTGTTGCCCTAGTAACCAGATTTGGGCATGGAGAAATGCTGCAGCCTTGTGAACGTATCCTGCAACAGCAGCTGTTAACCCAGGGATAATGGTCACTTAATATTCACAGTAATTGCAGACCCGTAAATGACACCTGCCATCAAAAAAAATCCTGGGATCGAAAATAGACCAAGAAATTCAAAACAGGGCAACATTTCAACACGACAATTTCAAAAGGTATATTTTACTCACACTTTTTTTCTTTTCTTTTTAAACAACAAGAACAAAAAAGGCGTGGCAGAACGCTCAACATTAGGAATTATTAAAGACATGCAAATCCAGCCTACAAAAATGTATCCGAATGACCATCAGCAAAAATTCTGCAAACAATAAATGCCAAAGGGGTTGTGGAGAATTGCGTACCCTCAGCTCTAAGTGGGATGTAAACTGGTAAGAGCCATCAATGAAAACAGAATGGAGGAGCCTTCACAAGGTAAACATTGAGCTACGATTCAATCCAGCAGGCCCACTGCTGGGCCTATCACCTGAGAAGACAAAAATCAAAAAGACCCAGGCTAGCAATCCTGCCTTGCAGCAATATTTACCACAGCCAAGACTTGGAAGCAACCAAAATGTCCATCAACAGATGAATGCACAAAGAAGAAGTGGTCCACGTACACAATGGAATATTACTCTGAGAAAAAATATAAATTAAGTTTTATAAACAAACATAAGGAAGGAGACATAAGCTTTTGGAGGTTTATCGGGGCACATTCCACTCTAATGTAAAACCGAGAAACACAACTTTCAGGAAGATTCTGTTTCCCTAGTAACCAGAGTGTGTAATGTAGAAATGCTACCGCCCTGTGGCTGTTACCCACAACAGCAGCTTTAAAAGCTGTGCTAATGCTCACTTCATATTCACAAGAACTGCGGGGCGGCAAATGACACCTGCCGTCTAAATGCTTTTTTTGTTTGTTTTAATGTCTTGAGGGAGGTAATCGCCAAAAAAATTCAAAATGTGGCACATACTACATGAAAACAATTTGAATATGTAAGTTTTACTCTTTAAAAAGAAAGAAAAAGCATATGGCTAATATCTCAATATAAGGAATTATTAGACGCATGAAAATTCAACCACAAAAAGGTATCAGCTCATTCCAGTGAGAATGACCATCAGCAAAAACAACTACAAACAATAAATGCCGAAGGGGTTGTGGAGAAATGCATACTCTCAACTTTAAGTGGGATGTAAACTGGTAACAGCCACTAATAAAAACAGAAAAAGGTGTCTTTAAAAGGTAAATTTTGAGCTACCATAGGATTCAGCGGGCCCAATCCTGGGCCTATGATCTAGGAAGACAGAATTGAATGACACAGGCAGGCAATACTGCACTGTAGCAGTATTACAATAGACAAGACATGAAAACAACCAAAAAGTCCTTCAAAAGATGAATGGCCAAAGAAGAACTGGTACATGTACAGATGGAATATTAGCCAAGGAAAAAAACGGAAACAACATCGTTTGCAGCACCATAGATGAGTCTACAGGTACTCACACAACTTGAAGTAACTCAGAAAGCGAAAGACACATATCCTATGGTATCACTTATAGGTGTTACCTAAAAATTGATACCCGTGAAGATATTTCCACGAAGAAAGGCAATCACAGATTCATTAAAGAAACTTATGGTTAACCAAATGAAAAGGTGTGAGGATTGGATACATTAGAATACTGGGGTTAACAAAGATATACAAACATATGTGAAATATATAATCGCCAAAGACCTACGGAATTCCAAGAGAAGACTACTCAACACTGTGTCATAACCCACAGGGGAAATGGATCCGAAGATAAATAGATATATGTATCAAAGAACCACATCTTCCACACCTAGAACAAATGAAACATTGTAATCAGATTTGTTGTTACAAAAACTAAAAATAAACATTAAATTAAAAAAATGAACAAGAAGTAATGAGACATAAACTTATGGGGGTTTTAACTGGCACATTCCATTCTACTTTACAACCTAGGAACCCTACTTCCAGGAAGGTTCTGAACACTCTGTATTAATTTATATGGGAAGAGGACCTGTTCATAAATATATAAATATATATAATGTTCAAATGAACTAGACTGTGTACACCTAGAATAAATAATATTCTAATCATTACCCTGATTAAAAAAATTAAAACAACAAAGAGGATGTACTCAGACATAAATTGATGGGGTTTTTTCCTTGCACATTCCATTCTAATTTACCACCTAGGAACACGACCTCCAGGAAAGCTCTGCTGCCCTAGTAATCCAGTTTGGGAATGGAGAAACGCTGCTGCCGTGTGGCCGTTTCCCACAACAGCAGCTTTCAACCCAGTGTAATGGTCACTATATAATAACAACAATTGCAAGCCTGTGACACACGCCCTCAAAACAAACACTGGCGTCGAAAATCGACCAAAAAATTCAAGAGAGGGCAAGGTTTCAAGAAGACAATTTCAAGAGGTATATTTAACTCACATTTTCTCTTTTCTTTTTTTTTTTGTTTAACAAAAAAGACCATGGGAAAAGCTCACCATCATGAACTCATAAAGACACGCAAATCCAATCTACAAAAACTTTTACCAGACCACAGTCAGAATGATCATCAGCAAAAAATCTCTAAACAATAAAGAATCAAGGGGTTTTAGAGAACTGAGTACCCTCTAGCTGCTGGTGGGATGTCAAATGGTAACAGTCAGTAGTGAGAAAAGAAAGGAGGTGCGTTTAAAGGTAAAAATTGAGCTCACATATGATCTGGTGGGCCCATTACGGGCCCTATCACCTGAGAAGACCAGAATCAAAAGACACAGGCTGACAATCCAACACTGCAGCACTATTTCCCCTAGCCAAGACTTGGAACAACCAAAATGTCCATCAGCAGATGAATCCACAAGGAAGAAGCGGTCCATGTACACACAGGAATATTATTCCGATTAAAACATATAAATTAAATATAAAAAACAAACCTAAGGAAGGAGACATAAGCTTTGGGGGTGTATCCGTGCACAATCCACTCTAATTTACAACCAAGGAACACTACTTCATAAAGGTACTGTTTGCCTAGTAACCAGAGTGGGGAATGTAGAAATGCTGCCGCCCTGGGGCATTGTGCCGCAGCAGCAGCTTTAAAACCTATGCTAAAGGTCACTTCATATTCAAAAGGACTGCAGGGCTATAAATGACACCTGCCAACAAAATGGGTTGAGGGAGGTAATGGCCAAAATATTCAAAATATGGCACCTACTTCAACAAATCATTTGAATAGGTAAGCTGGACTCACTCTGTAAAAAACAAAAAGTATAAGTACCTGCCTATAAGCTCAATATAAGGAATTATAAGACATATGCAAATCCAGCCACAAAAAGGTATCAGCTCACATGGGTCAGAATGACCATCATCAAAAATTCTGCAAGCCATAAATGCTGAAGGGGCTGCGGAGAAATGCGTACCCTCATCTTTGAGTGGGACTAAACTGGTAAGAGAAAATCACGTAAACCGAATGGAGGTGCCTTTAACAGGTACACATTGAGGTACCATAGGATTCAGCAGGCACACTCCTGGGCATATGACCTAAGAAGACAGAATTAGAAAGACACAGGCAGGCAAAACTGCACTGCAGCATTATTGCAATAGCCAAGACATGGAAGCTAGCAAAAACTCCATCAACAGATGAATGGAAAAGAAGAACTGGTATATGTACAGGTGCAATATTAGCCCAGGAAAAAAATGCAACAATGCCGGCCGCAGCACCATAGATGAGTCCAGAGGTAATCACAACTTGAAGTAAGTCAGAAAGCGAAGGACACATATCCTATGATATCACTTATCGGTGTTACCTAAAAACGGATACCAATGAAGATTTTTCAGAGAGAAAGGCAATCATACATTCAATCAACAAACGCATGGTTAACCAAATGGAAAGGTGTGAGGATTGGATAAATTAGGATATTGGGATAAACAGAGATATACCAACACATGTGAAATATATAAGCACCAAAGACCTACGGAACACCGAGAGAAGACTACTCAACATTGTGTCATAACCCACATGGGAAATGGATCCGAAGATGAATAGATATATGTATATGTGTAAAACAATGACACCTTGCACACCTAGCAGAAACAAAACATTGTAATCAAATTTGCTGTGATAACAAATAAAAATTAAATTAAGAAAGCCAACAAGAAGTAATGAGACCTAAACTTATGGAGGTTTTTGCTGGCACATTCCATTCTAATTTACAAGTTGGAACGTTACACCCAGGAAGGCTCTTTGGCCCTAGTTAACCAGATTTGGGAATGGAGAACTGCCACAGCCTTGTGACCATCTCCTGCAAAAGCAGATTTAAACACAGTGCTAAGGGTCACTTAATATTCACAAGAATTGCAGCTCTGTAAATGACACCTGCCCTCAAAAAATATCCTGGGTTCAAATATCGACGAAAAAATTCAAAAGAGAGCAACCTTTGAAGAAGACAATTTCAGGAGGCATATTTAACTTATATATTTTTTTCGTTCTATTTTTTGTTTGTTTGTTTAACCATAAAGGCCATGGAAAAAGCTCAACGTCAGGAATTAATAAAGATATGCAAATGCAATCTACAAAAACTTTTACCTGACAACAGTCAGAATGATCATAAGCAAAAATCTCTAAACAATAAATACTCAAGGGGTTTTAGAGATCTGTGTGCCCTCTAGCTGCTGGTGGGATGTCAACTGGGAACAGCCAATAGTGAGAACAGAAAGGAGGTGGGTTTAAAGGTAAAAATTGAGCCACCATATGATCTGGTAGGCCCATTACGGGCCCTATCACCTGAGAAGACCAGAATCAAAAGAAACAGGTTGACAATCGTACACTGCAGCACTATTTACCCTAGCCAAGACTTGGAACAACCAAAATTTCCATCAACAGATGAATGCACAAAGAAGAAGTGGTCCACGTACACAAAGGAATATTACTCCGATAAAAAATATAAATGAAATATAAAAAACAAACCTAAGTTAAGGAGACATAAGCTTTGGAGGTGTATCCGTGCACAATCCACTCGAATTTACAACCAAGGAACACTACTTCCAGGCAGGTACTTTTTCCCTCGTAACCAGTGGGGAATGTAGAAATCCTGCCGCCCTGTGGCCCTTTGCCGCAACAGCAGTTTTAAAACCTGTGCTAAAGGACACTTCATATTCCCAAGGACTGCAGGGCTATAAATGACACCTGCCAACAAAATGTGTTGAGGGAGGTAATGGCCAAAAGAATTCAAAATATGGCACATACTTCAAGAAACCATTTGAATAGGTAAGCTGTACTCACTCTTTAAAAAACAACAAAAAAGTACATGGCTATAAGCTCAATATAAGGAATGATAAGACATATGCAAATCCAGCCACAAAAAGGTATCAGCTCACACCGGTCAGAATGACCATCAGCAAAAAAATACAAACAATAAATCCTGAAGGGGTTGTGGCGAAATTCATACCCTCAACTTTAAGTGGCTCGTAAACTGGTAAGTGCCACTAATGAAAACAGAATGGAGCTGCCTTTAAAAGGTAAACATTGAGATACCACATGACCCTGCAGGCCCACTCCTTGGCCTATAACCTAGGGAGACAGAAATATAAAGACACAGGCAGGCAAAACTGCACTTCGGCAGTACTAAAATAGCCAAGACATGGAAAAAACCAAAAAGTCCATCAAGAGACGAATGGACACAGAAGAACTGGTATGGGTACACATGGAATATTAGTCACGAAAAAAAAATGAAACAATGCAGTTTGCGGAACCATAGATGAGTCTGGAGGTAATCACACAACTTGCAGTAAGTCAGAAGGCGAAAGACACATACCCTATTATATCAATTATAGGTGTTACCTAAAAATTGATACCAATGAAGGTATCTCCACAGAGAAAGGCAATCACAGATTTCTTAAACAAACTTTTGGGTAACCAATTGGAAAGTTGTGAAGATTGGCTACATTAGGATATTGGGGTTAACAGAGATATACAAACACAGGTGAAATATATAATCACCAAAGACCTACGGAATTCCAAGAGAAGACTACTCAACACTGTGTCATAACCTACATTGGGTAGGGATCCGAAGATGAATAGATATATGTATATGTGTAAGAAAACCACATCTTGCACACCTAGAACAAACAAAACATTGTAATCAAATTTGCTGTGATAACAAATAAAATTTAAATTAAAAAAACGGACAAGACGTAATGAGACAAACGTATGGGGGGTTTTCCTGGCACATTCCATTCTAATTTACAACCTAGGAACAGGACTTCCAGGAAGGCTCTGTTGCCCTAGTAACCAGATTTGGGCATGGAGAAATGCTGCAGCCTTGTGAACGTATCCTGCAACAGCAGCTGTTAACCCAGGGATAATGGTCACTTAATATTCACAATAATTGCAGACCCGTAAATGACACCTGCCATCAAAAAAAATCCTGGGATCGAAAATAGACCAAGAAATTCAAAACAGGGCAACATTTCAACACGACAATTTCAAAAGGTATATTTTACTCACACTTTTTTTCTTTTCTTTTTAAACAACAAGAACAAAAAAGGCGTGGCAGAACGCTCAACATTAGGAATTATTAAAGACATGCAAATCCAGCCTACAAAAATGTATCCGAATGACCATCAGCAAAAATTCTGCAAACAATAAATGCCAAAGGGGTTGTGGAGAATTGCGTACCCTCAGCTCTAAGTGGGATGTAAACTGGTAAGAGCCATCAATGAAAACAGAATGGAGGAGCCTTCACAAGGTAAACATTGAGCTACGATTCAATCCAGCAGGCCCACTGCTGGGCCTATCACCTGAGAAGACAAAAATCAAAAAGACCCAGGCTAGCAATCCTGCCTTGCAGCAATATTTACCACAGCCAAGACTTGGAAGCAACCAAAATGTCCATCAACAGATGAATGCACAAAGAAGAAGTGGTCCACGTACACAATGGAATATTACTCTGAGAAAAAATATAAATTAAGTTTTATAAACAAACATAAGGAAGGAGACATAAGCTTTTGGAGGTTTATCGGGGCACATTCCACTCTAATGTAAAACCGAGAAACACAACTTTCAGGAAGATTCTGTTTCCCTAGTAACCAGAGTGTGTAATGTAGAAATGCTACCGCCCTGTGGCTGTTACCCACAACAGCAGCTTTAAAAGCTGTGCTAATGCTCACTTCATATTCACAAGAACTGCGGGGCGGCAAATGACACCTGCCGTCTAAATGCTTTTTTTGTTTGTTTTAATGTCTTGAGGGAGGTAATCGCCAAAAAAATTCAAAATGTGGCACATACTACATGAAAACAATTTGAATATGTAAGTTTTACTCTTTAAAAAGAAAGAAAAAGCATATGGCTAATATCTCAATATAAGGAATTATTAGACGCATGAAAATTCAACCACAAAAAGGTATCAGCTCATTCCAGTGAGAATGACCATCAGCAAAAACAACTACAAACAATAAATGCCGAAGGGGTTGTGGAGAAATGCATACTCTCAACTTTAAGTGGGATGTAAACTGGTAACAGCCACTAATAAAAACAGAAAAAGGTGTCTTTAAAAGGTAAATTTTGAGCTACCATAGGATTCAGCGGGCCCAATCCTGGGCCTATGATCTAGGAAGACAGAATTGAATGACACAGGCAGGCAATACTGCACTGTAGCAGTATTACAATAGACAAGACATGAAAACAACCAAAAAGTCCTTCAAAAGATGAATGGCCAAAGAAGAACTGGTACATGTACAGATGGAATATTAGCCAAGGAAAAAAACGGAAACAACATCGTTTGCAGCACCATAGATGAGTCTACAGGTACTCACACAACTTGAAGTAACTCAGAAAGCGAAAGACACATATCCTATGGTATCACTTATAGGTGTTACCTAAAAATTGATACCCGTGAAGATATTTCCACGAAGAAAGGCAATCACAGATTCATTAAAGAAACTTATGGTTAACCAAATGAAAAGGTGTGAGGATTGGATACATTAGAATACTGTGGTTAACAAAGATATACAAACACATGTGACATATATAATCGCCAAAGACCTACGGAATTCCAAGAGAAGACTACTCAACATTGTGTCATAACCCACAGGGGAAATGGATCCGAAGATAAATAGATATATGTATCAAAGAACCACATCTTCCACACCTAGAACGAATGAAACATTGTAATCAGATTTGTTGTTACAAAAACTAAAAATAAACATTAAATTAAAAAAATGAACAAGAAGTAATGAGACATAAACTTATGGGGGTTTTAACTGGCACATTCCATTCTACTTTACAACCTAGGAACCCTACTTCCAGGAAGGTTCTGAACACTCTGTATTAATTTATATGGGAAGAGGACCTGTTCATAAATATATATATATATAATGTTCAAATGAACTAGACTGTGTACACCTAGAATAAATAATATTCTAATCATTACCCTGATTAAAAAAATTAAAACAACAAAGAGGATGTACTCAGACATAAATTGATGGGGTTTTTTCCTTGCACATTCCATTCTAATTTACCACCTAGGAACACGACCTCCAGGAAAGCTCTGCTGCCCTAGTAATCCAGTTTGGGAATGGAGAAACGCTGCTGCCGTGTGGCCGTTTCCCACAACAGCAGCTTTCAACCCAGTGTAATGGTCACTAAATAGTAACAACAATTGCAAGCCTGTAAGTGACACACGCCCTCAAAACAAACACTGGCGTCGAAAATCGACCAAAAAATTCAAGAGAGGGCAAGGTTTCAAGAAGTCAATTTCAAGAGGTATATTTAACTCACATTTTCTCTTTTCCTTTTTTTTGTTTAACAAAAAATACCATGGGAAAAGCTCACCATCAGGAACTAATAAAGACACGCAAATCCAATCTACAAAAACTTTTACCAGACCACAGTCAGAATGATCATCAGCAAAAAATCTCTAAACAATAAAGAATCAAGGGGTTTTAGAGAACTGAGTACCCTCTAGCTGCTGGTGGGATGTCAAATGGTAACAGTCAGTAGTGAGAAAAGAAAGGAGGTGCGTTTAAAGGTAAAAATTGAGCTCACATATGATCTGGTGGGCCCATTACGGGCCCTATCACCTGAGAAGACCAGAATCAAAAGACACAGGCTGACAATCCAACACTGCAGCACTATTTCCCCTAGCCAAGACTTGGAACAACCAAAATGTCCATCAGCAGATGAATCCACAAGGAAGAAGCGGTCCATGTACACACAGGAATATTATTCCGATTAAAACATATAAATTAAATATAAAAAACAAACCTAAGGAAGGAGACATAAGCTTTGGGGGTGTATCCGTGCACAATCCACTCTAATTTACAACCAAGGAACACTACTTCATAAAGGTACTGTTTCCCTAGTAACCAGAGTGGGGAATGTAGAAATGCTGCCGCCCTGGGGCCGTGTGCCGCAGCAGCAGCTTTAAAACCTATGCTAAAGGTCACTTCATATTCAAAAGGACTGCAGGGCTATAAATGACACCTGCCAACAAAATGGGTTGAGGGAGGTAATGGCCAAAATATTCAAAATATGGCACCTACTTCAACAAATCATTTGAATAGGTAAGCTGGACTCACTCTGTAAAAAACAAAAAGTATAAGTACCTGCCTATAAGCTCAATATAAGGAATTATAAGACATATGCAAATCCAGCCACAAAAAGGTATCAGCTCACATGGGTCAGAATGACCATCATCAAAAATTCTGCAAGCCATAAATGCTGAAGGGGCTGCGGAGAAATGCGTACCCTCATCTTTGAGTGGGACTAAACTGGTAAGAGAAAATCACGTAAACCGAATGGAGGTGCCTTTAACAGGTACACATTGAGGTACCATAGGATTCAGCAGGCACACTCCTGGGCATATGACCTAAGAAGACAGAATTAGAAAGACACAGGCAGGCAAAACTGCACTGCAGCATTATTGCAATAGCCAAGACATGGAAGCTAGCAAAAACTCCATCAACAGATGAATGGAAAAGAAGAACTGGTATATGTACAGGTGCAATATTAGCCCAGGAAAAAAATGCAACAATGCCGGCCGCAGCACCATAGATGAGTCCAGAGGTAATCACAACTTGAAGTAAGTCAGAAAGCGAAGGACACATATCCTATGATATCACTTATCGGTGTTACCTAAAAACGGATACCAATGAAGATTTTTCAGAGAGAAAGGCAATCATACATTCAATCAACAAACGCATGGTTAACCAAATGGAAAGGTGTGAGGATTGGATAAATTAGGATATTGGGATAAACAGAGATATACCAACACATGTGAAATATATAAGCACCAAAGACCTACGGAACACCGAGAGAAGACTACTCAACATTGTGTCATAACCCACATGGGAAATGGATCCGAAGATGAATAGATATATGTATATGTGTAAAACAATGACACCTTGCACACCTAGCAGAAACAAAACATTGTAATCAAATTTGCTGTGATAACAAATAAAAATTAAATTAAGAAAGCCAACAAGAAGTAATGAGACCTAAACTTATGGAGGTTTTTGCTGGCACATTCCATTCTAATTTACAAGTTGGAACGTTACACCCAGGAAGGCTCTTTGGCCCTAGTTAACCAGATTTGGGAATGGAGAACTGCCACAGCCTTGTGACCATCTCCTGCAAAAGCAGATTTAAACACAGTGCTAAGGGTCACTTAATATTCACAAGAATTGCAGCTCTGTAAATGACACCTGCCCTCAAAAAATATCCTGGGTTCAAATATCGACGAAAAAATTCAAAAGAGAGCAACCTTTGAAGAAGACAATTTCAGGAGGCATATTTAACTTATATATTTTTTTCGTTCTATTTTTTGTTTGTTTGTTTAACCATAAAGGCCATGGAAAAAGCTCAACGTCAGGAATTAATAAAGATATGCAAATGCAATCTACAAAAACTTTTACCTGACAACAGTCAGAATGATCATAAGCAAAAATCTCTAAACAATAAATACTCAAGGGGTTTTAGAGACCTGTGTGCCCTCTAGCTGCTGGTGGGATGTCAACTGGGAACAGCCAATAGTGAGAACAGAAAGGAGGTGGGTTTAAAGGTAAAAATTGAGCCACCATATGATCTGGTAGGCCCATTACGGGCCCTATCACCTGAGAAGACCAGAATCAAAAGAAACAGGTTGACAATCGTACACTGCAGCACTATTTACCCTAGCCAAGACTTGGAACAACCAAAATTTCCATCAACAGATGAATGCACAAAGAAGAAGTGGTCCACGTACACAAAGGAATATTACTCCGATAAAAAATATAAATGAAATATAAAAAACAAACCTAAGTTAAGGAGACATAAGCTTTGGAGGTGTATCCGTGCACAATCCACTCGAATTTACAACCAAGGAACACTACTTCCAGGCAGGTACTTTTTCCCTCGTAACCAGTGGGGAATGTAGAAATCCTGCCGCCCTGTGGCCCTTTGCCGCAACAGCAGTTTTAAAACCTGTGCTAAAGGACACTTCATATTCCCAAGGACTGCAGGGCTATAAATGACACCTGCCAACAAAATGTGTTGAGGGAGGTAATGGCCAAAAGAATTCAAAATATGGCACATACTTCAAGAAACCATTTGAATAGGTAAGCTGTACTCACTCTTTAAAAAACAACAAAAAAGTACATGGCTATAAGCTCAATATAAGGAATGATAAGACATATGCAAATCCAGCCACAAAAAGGTATCAGCTCACACCGGTCAGAATGACCATCAGCAAAAAAATACAAACAATAAATCCTGAAGGGGTTGTGGCGAAATTCATACCCTCAACTTTAAGTGGCTCGTAAACTGGTAAGTGCCACTAATGAAAACAGAATGGAGCTGCCTTTAAAAGGTAAACATTGAGATACCACATGACCCTGCAGGCCCACTCCTTGGCCTATAACCTAGGGAGACAGAAATATAAAGACACAGGCAGGCAAAACTGCACTTCGGCAGTACTAAAATAGCCAAGACATGGAAAAAACCAAAAAGTCCATCAAGAGACGAATGGACACAGAAGAACTGGTATGGGTACACATGGAATATTAGTCACGAAAAAAAAATGAAACAATGCAGTTTGCGGAACCATAGATGAGTCTGGAGGTAATCACACAACTTGCAGTAAGTCAGAAGGCGAAAGACACATACCCTATTATATCAATTATAGGTGTTACCTAAAAATTGATACCAATGAAGGTATCTCCACAGAGAAAGGCAATCACAGATTTCTTAAACAAACTTTTGGGTAACCAATTGGAAAGTTGTGAAGATTGGCTACATTAGGATATTGGGGTTAACAGAGATATACAAACACAGGTGAAATATATAATCACCAAAGACCTACGGAATTCCAAGAGAAGACTACTCAACACTGTGTCATAACCTACATTGGGTAGGGATCCGAAGATGAATAGATATATGTATATGTGTAAGAAAACCACATCTTGCACACCTAGAACAAACAAAACATTGTAATCAAATTTGCTGTGATAACAAATAAAATTTAAATTAAAAAAACGGACAAGACGTAATGAGACAAACGTATGGGGGGTTTTCCTGGCACATTCCATTCTAATTTACAACCTAGGAACAGGACTTCCAGGAAGGCTCTGTTGCCCTAGTAACCAGATTTGGGCATGGAGAAATGCTGCAGCCTTGTGAACGTATCCTGCAACAGCAGCTGTTAACCCAGGGATAATGGTCACTTAATATTCACAGTAATTGCAGACCCGTAAATGACACCTGCCATCAAAAAAAATCCTGGGATCGAAAATAGACCAAGAAATTCAAAACAGGGCAACATTTCAACACGACAATTTCAAAAGGTATATTTTACTCACACTTTTTTTCTTTTCTTTTTAAACAACAAGAACAAAAAAGGCGTGGCAGAACGCTCAACATTAGGAATTATTAAAGACATGCAAATCCAGCCTACAAAAATGTATCCGAATGACCATCAGCAAAAATTCTGCAAACAATAAATGCCAAAGGGGTTGTGGAGAATTGCGTACCCTCAGCTCTAAGTGGGATGTAAACTGGTAAGAGCCATCAATGAAAACAGAATGGAGGAGCCTTCACAAGGTAAACATTGAGCTACGATTCAATCCAGCAGGCCCACTGCTGGGCCTATCACCTGAGAAGACAAAAATCAAAAAGACCCAGGCTAGCAATCCTGCCTTGCAGCAATATTTACCACAGCCAAGACTTGGAAGCAACCAAAATGTCCATCAACAGATGAATGCACAAAGAAGAAGTGGTCCACGTACACAATGGAATATTACTCTGAGAAAAAATATAAATTAAGTTTTATAAACAAACATAAGGAAGGAGACATAAGCTTTTGGAGGTTTATCGGGGCACATTCCACTCTAATGTAAAACCGAGAAACACAACTTTCAGGAAGATTCTGTTTCCCTAGTAACCAGAGTGTGTAATGTAGAAATGCTACCGCCCTGTGGCTGTTACCCACAACAGCAGCTTTAAAAGCTGTGCTAATGCTCACTTCATATTCACAAGAACTGCGGGGCGGCAAATGACACCTGCCGTCTAAATGCTTTTTTTGTTTGTTTTAATGTCTTGAGGGAGGTAATCGCCAAAAAAATTCAAAATGTGGCACATACTACATGAAAACAATTTGAATATGTAAGTTTTACTCTTTAAAAAGAAAGAAAAAGCATATGGCTAATATCTCAATATAAGGAATTATTAGACGCATGAAAATTCAACCACAAAAAGGTATCAGCTCATTCCAGTGAGAATGACCATCAGCAAAAACACCTACAAACAATAAATGCCGAAGGGGTTGTGGAGAAATGCATACTCTCAACTTTAAGTGGGATGTAAACTGGTAACAGCCACTAATAAAAACAGAAAAAGGTGTCTTTAAAAGGTAAATTTTGAGCTACCATAGGATTCAGCGGGCCCAATCCTGGGCCTATGATCTAGGAAGACAGAATTGAATGACACAGGCAGGCAATACTGCACTGTAGCAGTATTACAATAGACAAGACATGAAAACAACCAAAAAGTCCTTCAAAAGATGAATGGCCAAAGAAGAACTGGTACATGTACAGATGGAATATTAGCCAAGGAAAAAAACGGAAACAACATCGTTTGCAGCACCATAGATGAGTCTACAGGTACTCACACAACTTGAAGTAACTCAGAAAGCGAAAGACACATATCCTATGGTATCACTTATAGGTGTTACCTAAAAATTGATACCCGTGAAGATATTTCCACGAAGAAAGGCAATCACAGATTCATTAAAGAAACTTATGGTTAACCAAATGAAAAGGTGTGAGGATTGGATACATTAGAATACTGGGGTTAACAAAGATATACAAACACATGTGACATATATAATCGCCAAAGACCTACGGAATTCCAAGAGAAGACTACTCAACATTGTGTCATAACCCACAGGGGAAATGGATCCGAAGATAAATAGATATATGTATCAAAGAACCACATCTTCCACACCTAGAACGAATGAAACATTGTAATCAGATTTGTTGTTACAAAAACTAAAAATAAACATTAAATTAAAAAAATGAACAAGAAGTAATGAGACATAAACTTATGGGGGTTTTAACTGGCACATTCCATTCTACTTTACAACCTAGGAACCCTACTTCCAGGAAGGTTCTGAACACTCTGTATTAATTTATATGGGAAGAGGACCTGTTCATAAATATATATATATATAATGTTCAAATGAACTAGACTGTGTACACCTAGAATAAATAATATTCTAATCATTACCCTGATTAAAAAAATTAAAACAACAAAGAGGATGTACTCAGACATAAATTGATGGGGTTTTTTCCTTGCACATTCCATTCTAATTTACCACCTAGGAACACGACCTCCAGGAAAGCTCTGCTGCCCTAGTAATCCAGTTTGGGAATGGAGAAACGCTGCTGCCGTGTGGCCGTTTCCCACAACAGCAGCTTTCAACCCAGTGTAATGGTCACTAAATAGTAACAACAATTGCAAGCCTGTAAGTGACACACGCCCTCAAAACAAACACTGGCGTCGAAAATCGACCAAAAAATTCAAGAGAGGGCAAGGTTTCAAGAAGTCAATTTCAAGAGGTATATTTAACTCACATTTTCTCTTTTCCTTTTTTTTTGTTTAACAAAAAATACCATGGGAAAAGCTCACCATCAGGAACTAATAAAGACACGCAAATCCAATCTACAAAAACTTTTACCAGACCACAGTCAGAATGATCATCAGCATAAAATCTCTAAACAATAAATAATCAAGGGGTTTTAGAGAACTGAGTACCCTCTAGCTGCTGGTGGGATGTCAAATGGTAACAGTCAGTAGTGAGAAAAGAAAGGAGGTGCGTTTAAAGGTAAAAATTGAGCTCACATATGATCTGGTGGGCCCATTACGGGCCCTATCACCTGAGAAGACCAGAATCAAAAGACACAGGCTGACAATCCTACACTGCAGCACTATTTCCCCTAGCCAAGACTTGGAACAACCAAAATGTCCATCAGCAGATGAATCCACAAGGAAGAAGCGGTCCATGTACACACAGGAATATTATTCCGATTAAAACATATAAATTAAATATAAAAAACAAACCTAAGGAAGGAGACATAAGCTTTGGGGGTGTATCCGTGCACAATCCACTCTAATTTACAACCAAGGAACACTACTTCATAAAGGTACTGTTTGCCTAGTAACCAGAGTGGGGAATGTAGAAATGCTGCCGCCCTGGGGCATTGTGCCGCAGCAGCAGCTTTAAAACCTATGCTAAAGGTCACTTCATATTCAAAAGGACTGCAGGGCTATAAATGACACCTGCCAACAAAATGGGTTGAGGGAGGTAATGGCCAAAATATTCAAAATATGGCACCTACTTCAACAAATCATTTGAATAGGTAAGCTGGACTCACTCTGTAAAAAACAAAAAGTATAAGTACATGCCTATAAGCTCAATATAAGGAATTATAAGACATATGCAAATCCAGCCACAAAAAGGTATCAGCTCACATGGGTCAGAATGACCATCATCAAAAATTCTGCAAGCCATAAATGCTGAAGGGGCTGCGGAGAAATGCGTACCCTCATCTTTGAGTGGGACTAAACTGGTAAGAGAAAATCACGTAAACCGAATGGAGGTGCCTTTAACAGGTACACATTGAGGTACCATAGGATTCAGCAGGCACACTCCTGGGCATATGACCTAAGAAGACAGAATTAGAAAGACACAGGCAGGCAAAACTGCACTGCAGCATTATTGCAATAGCCAAGACATGGAAGCTAGCAAAAACTCCATCAACAGATGAATGGAAAAGAAGAACTGGTATATGTACAGGTGCAATATTAGCCCAGGAAAAAAATGCAACAATGCCGGCCGCAGCACCATAGATGAGTCCAGAGGTAATCACAACTTGAAGTAAGTCAGAAAGCGAAGGACACATATCCTATGATATCACTTATCGGTGTTACCTAAAAACGGATACCAATGAAGATTTTTCAGAGAGAAAGGCAATCATACATTCAATCAACAAACGCATGGTTAACCAAATGGAAAGGTGTGAGGATTGGATAAATTAGGATATTGGGATAAACAGAGATATACCAACACATGTGAAATATATAAGCACCAAAGACCTACGGAACACCGAGAGAAGACTACTCAACATTGTGTCATAACCCACATGGGAAATGGATCCGAAGATGAATAGATATATGTATATGTGTAAAACAATGACACCTTGCACACCTAGCAGAAACAAAACATTGTAATCAAATTTGCTGTGATAACAAATAAAAATTAAATTAAGAAAGCCAACAAGAAGTAATGAGACCTAAACTTATGGAGGTTTTTGCTGGCACATTCCATTCTAATTTACAAGTTGGAACGTTACACCCAGGAAGGCTCTTTGGCCCTAGTTAACCAGATTTGGGAATGGAGAACTGCCACAGCCTTGTGACCATCTCCTGCAAAAGCAGATTTAAACACAGTGCTAAGGGTCACTTAATATTCACAAGAATTGCAGCTCTGTAAATGACACCTGCCCTCAAAAAATATCCTGGGTTCAAATATCGACGAAAAAATTCAAAAGAGAGCAACCTTTGAAGAAGACAATTTCAGGAGGCATATTTAACTTATATATTTTTTTCGTTCTATTTTTTGTTTGTTTGTTTAACCATAAAGGCCATGGAAAAAGCTCAACGTCAGGAATTAATAAAGATATGCAAATGCAATCTACAAAAACTTTTACCTGACAACAGTCAGAATGATCATAAGCAAAAATCTCTAAACAATAAATACTCAAGGGGTTTTAGAGACCTGTGTGCCCTCTAGCTGCTGGTGGGATGTCAACTGGGAACAGCCAATAGTGAGAACAGAAAGGAGGTGGGTTTAAAGGTAAAAATTGAGCCACCATATGATCTGGTAGGCCCATTACGGGCCCTATCACCTGAGAAGACCAGAATCAAAAGAAACAGGTTGACAATCGTACACTGCAGCACTATTTACCCTAGCCAAGACTTGGAACAACCAAAATTTCCATCAACAGATGAATGCACAAAGAAGAAGTGGTCCACGTACACAAAGGAATATTACTCCGATAAAAAATATAAATGAAATATAAAAAACAAACCTAAGTTAAGGAGACATAAGCTTTGGAGGTGTATCCGTGCACAATCCACTCGAATTTACAACCAAGGAACACTACTTCCAGGCAGGTACTTTTTCCCTCGTAACCAGTGGGGAATGTAGAAATCCTGCCGCCCTGTGGCCCTTTGCCGCAACAGCAGTTTTAAAACCTGTGCTAAAGGACACTTCATATTCCCAAGGACTGCAGGGCTATAAATGACACCTGCCAACAAAATGTGTTGAGGGAGGTAATGGCCAAAAGAATTCAAAATATGGCACATACTTCAAGAAACCATTTGAATAGGTAAGCTGTACTCACTCTTTAAAAAACAACAAAAAAGTACATGGCTATAAGCTCAATATAAGGAATGATAAGACATATGCAAATCCAGCCACAAAAAGGTATCAGCTCACACCGGTCAGAATGACCATCAGCAAAAAAATACAAACAATAAATCCTGAAGGGGTTGTGGCGAAATTCATACCCTCAACTTTAAGTGGCTCGTAAACTGGTAAGTGCCACTAATGAAAACAGAATGGAGCTGCCTTTAAAAGGTAAACATTGAGATACCACATGACCCTGCAGGCCCACTCCTTGGCCTATAACCTAGGGAGACAGAAATATAAAGACACAGGCAGGCAAAACTGCACTTCGGCAGTACTAAAATAGCCAAGACATGGAAAAAACCAAAAAGTCCATCAAGAGACGAATGGACACAGAAGAACTGGTATGGGTACACATGGAATATTAGTCACGAAAAAAAAATGAAACAATGCAGTTTGCGGAACCATAGATGAGTCTGGAGGTAATCACACAACTTGCAGTAAGTCAGAAGGCGAAAGACACATACCCTATTATATCAATTATAGGTGTTACCTAAAAATTGATACCAATGAAGGTATCTCCACAGAGAAAGGCAATCACAGATTTCTTAAACAAACTTTTGGGTAACCAATTGGAAAGTTGTGAAGATTGGCTACATTAGGATATTGGGGTTAACAGAGATATACAAACACAGGTGAAATATATAATCACCAAAGACCTACGGAATTCCAAGAGAAGACTACTCAACACTGTGTCATAACCTACATTGGGTAGGGATCCGAAGATGAATAGATATATGTATATGTGTAAGAAAACCACATCTTGCACACCTAGAACAAACAAAACATTGTAATCAAATTTGCTGTGATAACAAATAAAATTTAAATTAAAAAAACGGACAAGACGTAATGAGACAAACGTATGGGGGGTTTTCCTGGCACATTCCATTCTAATTTACAACCTAGGAACAGGACTTCCAGGAAGGCTCTGTTGCCCTAGTAACCAGATTTGGGCATGGAGAAATGCTGCAGCCTTGTGAACGTATCCTGCAACAGCAGCTGTTAACCCAGGGATAATGGTCACTTAATATTCACAATAATTGCAGACCCGTAAATGACACCTGCCATCAAAAAAAATCCTGGGATCGAAAATAGACCAAGAAATTCAAAACAGGGCAACATTTCAACACGACAATTTCAAAAGGTATATTTTACTCACACTTTTTTTCTTTTCTTTTTAAACAACAAGAACAAAAAAGGCGTGGCAGAACGCTCAACATTAGGAATTATTAAAGACATGCAAATCCAGCCTACAAAAATGTATCCGAATGACCATCAGCAAAAATTCTGCAAACAATAAATGCCAAAGGGGTTGTGGAGAATTGCGTACCCTCAGCTCTAAGTGGGATGTAAACTGGTAAGAGCCATCAATGAAAACAGAATGGAGGAGCCTTCACAAGGTAAACATTGAGCTACGATTCAATCCAGCAGGCCCACTGCTGGGCCTATCACCTGAGAAGACAAAAATCAAAAAGACCCAGGCTAGCAATCCTGCCTTGCAGCAATATTTACCACAGCCAAGACTTGGAAGCAACCAAAATGTCCATCAACAGATGAATGCACAAAGAAGAAGTGGTCCACGTACACAATGGAATATTACTCTGAGAAAAAATATAAATTAAGTTTTATAAACAAACATAAGGAAGGAGACATAAGCTTTTGGAGGTTTATCGGGGCACATTCCACTCTAATGTAAAACCGAGAAACACAACTTTCAGGAAGATTCTGTTTCCCTAGTAACCAGAGTGTGTAATGTAGAAATGCTACCGCCCTGTGGCTGTTACCCACAACAGCAGCTTTAAAAGCTGTGCTAATGCTCACTTCATATTCACAAGAACTGCGGGGCGGCAAATGACACCTGCCGTCTAAATGCTTTTTTTGTTTGTTTTAATGTCTTGAGGGAGGTAATCGCCAAAAAAATTCAAAATGTGGCACATACTACATGAAAACAATTTGAATATGTAAGTTTTACTCTTTAAAAAGAAAGAAAAAGCATATGGCTAATATCTCAATATAAGGAATTATTAGACGCATGAAAATTCAACCACAAAAAGGTATCAGCTCATTCCAGTGAGAATGACCATCAGCAAAAACAACTACAAACAATAAATGCCGAAGGGGTTGTGGAGAAATGCATACTCTCAACTTTAAGTGGGATGTAAACTGGTAACAGCCACTAATAAAAACAGAAAAAGGTGTCTTTAAAAGGTAAATTTTGAGCTACCATAGGATTCAGCGGGCCCAATCCTGGGCCTATGATCTAGGAAGACAGAATTGAATGACACAGGCAGGCAATACTGCACTGTAGCAGTATTACAATAGACAAGACATGAAAACAACCAAAAAGTCCTTCAAAAGATGAATGGCCAAAGAAGAACTGGTACATGTACAGATGGAATATTAGCCAAGGAAAAAAACGGAAACAACATCGTTTGCAGCACCATAGATGAGTCTACAGGTACTCACACAACTTGAAGTAACTCAGAAAGCGAAAGACACATATCCTATGGTATCACTTATAGGTGTTACCTAAAAATTGATACCCGTGAAGATATTTCCACGAAGAAAGGCAATCACAGATTCATTAAAGAAACTTATGGTTAACCAAATGAAAAGGTGTGAGGATTGGATACATTAGAATACTGGGGTTAACAAAGATATACAAACATATGTGAAATATATAATCGCCAAAGACCTACGGAATTCCAAGAGAAGACTACTCAACACTGTGTCATAACCCACAGGGGAAATGGATCCGAAGATAAATAGATATATGTATCAAAGAACCACATCTTCCACACCTAGAACAAATGAAACATTGTAATCAGATTTGTTGTTACAAAA
Source organism: Balaenoptera physalus (assembly GCF_965194825.1). Lineage (NCBI taxonomy): Eukaryota > Metazoa > Chordata > Mammalia > Artiodactyla > Balaenopteridae > Balaenoptera > Balaenoptera physalus. The sequence continues at coordinate 182,273 of NW_028125495.1, read as the reverse complement.
ACTAAAAATAAACATTAAATTAAAAAAATGAACAAGAAGTAATGAGACATAAACTTATGGGGGTTTTAACTGGCACATTCCATTCTACTTTACAACCTAGGAACCCTACTTCCAGGAAGGTTCTGAACACTCTGTATTAATTTATATGGGAAGAGGACCTGTTCATAAATATATAAATATATATAATGTTCAAATGAACTAGACTGTGTACACCTAGAATAAATAATATTCTAATCATTACCCTGATTAAAAAAATTAAAACAACAAAGAGGATGTACTCAGACATAAATTGATGGGGTTTTTTCCTTGCACATTCCATTCTAATTTACCACCTAGGAACACGACCTCCAGGAAAGCTCTGCTGCCCTAGTAATCCAGTTTGGGAATGGAGAAACGCTGCTGCCGTGTGGCCGTTTCCCACAACAGCAGCTTTCAACCCAGTGTAATGGTCACTATATAATAACAACAATTGCAAGCCTGTGACACACGCCCTCAAAACAAACACTGGCGTCGAAAATCGACCAAAAAATTCAAGAGAGGGCAAGGTTTCAAGAAGACAATTTCAAGAGGTATATTTAACTCACATTTTCTCTTTTCTTTTTTTTTTTGTTTAACAAAAAAGACCATGGGAAAAGCTCACCATCATGAACTCATAAAGACACGCAAATCCAATCTACAAAAACTTTTACCAGACCACAGTCAGAATGATCATCAGCAAAAAATCTCTAAACAATAAAGAATCAAGGGGTTTTAGAGAACTGAGTACCCTCTAGCTGCTGGTGGGATGTCAAATGGTAACAGTCAGTAGTGAGAAAAGAAAGGAGGTGCGTTTAAAGGTAAAAATTGAGCTCACATATGATCTGGTGGGCCCATTACGGGCCCTATCACCTGAGAAGACCAGAATCAAAAGACACAGGCTGACAATCCAACACTGCAGCACTATTTCCCCTAGCCAAGACTTGGAACAACCAAAATGTCCATCAGCAGATGAATCCACAAGGAAGAAGCGGTCCATGTACACACAGGAATATTATTCCGATTAAAACATATAAATTAAATATAAAAAACAAACCTAAGGAAGGAGACATAAGCTTTGGGGGTGTATCCGTGCACAATCCACTCTAATTTACAACCAAGGAACACTACTTCATAAAGGTACTGTTTGCCTAGTAACCAGAGTGGGGAATGTAGAAATGCTGCCGCCCTGGGGCATTGTGCCGCAGCAGCAGCTTTAAAACCTATGCTAAAGGTCACTTCATATTCAAAAGGACTGCAGGGCTATAAATGACACCTGCCAACAAAATGGGTTGAGGGAGGTAATGGCCAAAATATTCAAAATATGGCACCTACTTCAACAAATCATTTGAATAGGTAAGCTGGACTCACTCTGTAAAAAACAAAAAGTATAAGTACCTGCCTATAAGCTCAATATAAGGAATTATAAGACATATGCAAATCCAGCCACAAAAAGGTATCAGCTCACATGGGTCAGAATGACCATCATCAAAAATTCTGCAAGCCATAAATGCTGAAGGGGCTGCGGAGAAATGCGTACCCTCATCTTTGAGTGGGACTAAACTGGTAAGAGAAAATCACGTAAACCGAATGGAGGTGCCTTTAACAGGTACACATTGAGGTACCATAGGATTCAGCAGGCACACTCCTGGGCATATGACCTAAGAAGACAGAATTAGAAAGACACAGGCAGGCAAAACTGCACTGCAGCATTATTGCAATAGCCAAGACATGGAAGCTAGCAAAAACTCCATCAACAGATGAATGGAAAAGAAGAACTGGTATATGTACAGGTGCAATATTAGCCCAGGAAAAAAATGCAACAATGCCGGCCGCAGCACCATAGATGAGTCCAGAGGTAATCACAACTTGAAGTAAGTCAGAAAGCGAAGGACACATATCCTATGATATCACTTATCGGTGTTACCTAAAAACGGATACCAATGAAGATTTTTCAGAGAGAAAGGCAATCATACATTCAATCAACAAACGCATGGTTAACCAAATGGAAAGGTGTGAGGATTGGATAAATTAGGATATTGGGATAAACAGAGATATACCAACACATGTGAAATATATAAGCACCAAAGACCTACGGAACACCGAGAGAAGACTACTCAACATTGTGTCATAACCCACATGGGAAATGGATCCGAAGATGAATAGATATATGTATATGTGTAAAACAATGACACCTTGCACACCTAGCAGAAACAAAACATTGTAATCAAATTTGCTGTGATAACAAATAAAAATTAAATTAAGAAAGCCAACAAGAAGTAATGAGACCTAAACTTATGGAGGTTTTTGCTGGCACATTCCATTCTAATTTACAAGTTGGAACGTTACACCCAGGAAGGCTCTTTGGCCCTAGTTAACCAGATTTGGGAATGGAGAACTGCCACAGCCTTGTGACCATCTCCTGCAAAAGCAGATTTAAACACAGTGCTAAGGGTCACTTAATATTCACAAGAATTGCAGCTCTGTAAATGACACCTGCCCTCAAAAAATATCCTGGGTTCAAATATCGACGAAAAAATTCAAAAGAGAGCAACCTTTGAAGAAGACAATTTCAGGAGGCATATTTAACTTATATATTTTTTTCGTTCTATTTTTTGTTTGTTTGTTTAACCATAAAGGCCATGGAAAAAGCTCAACGTCAGGAATTAATAAAGATATGCAAATGCAATCTACAAAAACTTTTACCTGACAACAGTCAGAATGATCATAAGCAAAAATCTCTAAACAATAAATACTCAAGGGGTTTTAGAGACCTGTGTGCCCTCTAGCTGCTGGTGGGATGTCAACTGGGAACAGCCAATAGTGAGAACAGAAAGGAGGTGGGTTTAAAGGTAAAAATTGAGCCACCATATGATCTGGTAGGCCCATTACGGGCCCTATCACCTGAGAAGACCAGAATCAAAAGAAACAGGTTGACAATCGTACACTGCAGCACTATTTACCCTAGCCAAGACTTGGAACAACCAAAATTTCCATCAACAGATGAATGCACAAAGAAGAAGTGGTCCACGTACACAAAGGAATATTACTCCGATAAAAAATATAAATGAAATATAAAAAACAAACCTAAGTTAAGGAGACATAAGCTTTGGAGGTGTATCCGTGCACAATCCACTCGAATTTACAACCAAGGAACACTACTTCCAGGCAGGTACTTTTTCCCTCGTAACCAGTGGGGAATGTAGAAATCCTGCCGCCCTGTGGCCCTTTGCCGCAACAGCAGTTTTAAAACCTGTGCTAAAGGACACTTCATATTCCCAAGGACTGCAGGGCTATAAATGACACCTGCCAACAAAATGTGTTGAGGGAGGTAATGGCCAAAAGAATTCAAAATATGGCACATACTTCAAGAAACCATTTGAATAGGTAAGCTGTACTCACTCTTTAAAAAACAACAAAAAAGTACATGGCTATAAGCTCAATATAAGGAATGATAAGACATATGCAAATCCAGCCACAAAAAGGTATCAGCTCACACCGGTCAGAATGACCATCAGCAAAAAAATACAAACAATAAATCCTGAAGGGGTTGTGGCGAAATTCATACCCTCAACTTTAAGTGGCTCGTAAACTGGTAAGTGCCACTAATGAAAACAGAATGGAGCTGCCTTTAAAAGGTAAACATTGAGATACCACATGACCCTGCAGGCCCACTCCTTGGCCTATAACCTAGGGAGACAGAAATATAAAGACACAGGCAGGCAAAACTGCACTTCGGCAGTACTAAAATAGCCAAGACATGGAAAAAACCAAAAAGTCCATCAAGAGACGAATGGACACAGAAGAACTGGTATGGGTACACATGGAATATTAGTCACGAAAAAAAAATGAAACAATGCAGTTTGCGGAACCATAGATGAGTCTGGAGGTAATCACACAACTTGCAGTAAGTCAGAAGGCGAAAGACACATACCCTATTATATCAATTATAGGTGTTACCTAAAAATTGATACCAATGAAGGTATCTCCACAGAGAAAGGCAATCACAGATTTCTTAAACAAACTTTTGGGTAACCAATTGGAAAGTTGTGAAGATTGGCTACATTAGGATATTGGGGTTAACAGAGATATACAAACACAGGTGAAATATATAATCACCAAAGACCTACGGAATTCCAAGAGAAGACTACTCAACACTGTGTCATAACCTACATTGGGTAGGGATCCGAAGATGAATAGATATATGTATATGTGTAAGAAAACCACATCTTGCACACCTAGAACAAACAAAACATTGTAATCAAATTTGCTGTGATAACAAATAAAATTTAAATTAAAAAAACGGACAAGACGTAATGAGACAAACGTATGGGGGGTTTTCCTGGCACATTCCATTCTAATTTACAACCTAGGAACAGGACTTCCAGGAAGGCTCTGTTGCCCTAGTAACCAGATTTGGGCATGGAGAAATGCTGCAGCCTTGTGAACGTATCCTGCAACAGCAGCTGTTAACCCAGGGATAATGGTCACTTAATATTCACAATAATTGCAGACCCGTAAATGACACCTGCCATCAAAAAAAATCCTGGGATCGAAAATAGACCAAGAAATTCAAAACAGGGCAACATTTCAACACGACAATTTCAAAAGGTATATTTTACTCACACTTTTTTTCTTTTCTTTTTAAACAACAAGAACAAAAAAGGCGTGGCAGAACGCTCAACATTAGGAATTATTAAAGACATGCAAATCCAGCCTACAAAAATGTATCCGAATGACCATCAGCAAAAATTCTGCAAACAATAAATGCCAAAGGGGTTGTGGAGAATTGCGTACCCTCAGCTCTAAGTGGGATGTAAACTGGTAAGAGCCATCAATGAAAACAGAATGGAGGAGCCTTCACAAGGTAAACATTGAGCTACGATTCAATCCAGCAGGCCCACTGCTGGGCCTATCACCTGAGAAGACAAAAATCAAAAAGACCCAGGCTAGCAATCCTGCCTTGCAGCAATATTTACCACAGCCAAGACTTGGAAGCAACCAAAATGTCCATCAACAGATGAATGCACAAAGAAGAAGTGGTCCACGTACACAATGGAATATTACTCTGAGAAAAAATATAAATTAAGTTTTATAAACAAACATAAGGAAGGAGACATAAGCTTTTGGAGGTTTATCGGGGCACATTCCACTCTAATGTAAAACCGAGAAACACAACTTTCAGGAAGATTCTGTTTCCCTAGTAACCAGAGTGTGTAATGTAGAAATGCTACCGCCCTGTGGCTGTTACCCACAACAGCAGCTTTAAAAGCTGTGCTAATGCTCACTTCATATTCACAAGAACTGCGGGGCGGCAAATGACACCTGCCGTCTAAATGCTTTTTTTGTTTGTTTTAATGTCTTGAGGGAGGTAATCGCCAAAAAAATTCAAAATGTGGCACATACTACATGAAAACAATTTGAATATGTAAGTTTTACTCTTTAAAAAGAAAGAAAAAGCATATGGCTAATATCTCAATATAAGGAATTATTAGACGCATGAAAATTCAACCACAAAAAGGTATCAGCTCATTCCAGTGAGAATGACCATCAGCAAAAACAACTACAAACAATAAATGCCGAAGGGGTTGTGGAGAAATGCATACTCTCAACTTTAAGTGGGATGTAAACTGGTAACAGCCACTAATAAAAACAGAAAAAGGTGTCTTTAAAAGGTAAATTTTGAGCTACCATAGGATTCAGCGGGCCCAATCCTGGGCCTATGATCTAGGAAGACAGAATTGAATGACACAGGCAGGCAATACTGCACTGTAGCAGTATTACAATAGACAAGACATGAAAACAACCAAAAAGTCCTTCAAAAGATGAATGGCCAAAGAAGAACTGGTACATGTACAGATGGAATATTAGCCAAGGAAAAAAACGGAAACAACATCGTTTGCAGCACCATAGATGAGTCTACAGGTACTCACACAACTTGAAGTAACTCAGAAAGCGAAAGACACATATCCTATGGTATCACTTATAGGTGTTACCTAAAAATTGATACCCGTGAAGATATTTCCACGAAGAAAGGCAATCACAGATTCATTAAAGAAACTTATGGTTAACCAAATGAAAAGGTGTGAGGATTGGATACATTAGAATACTGTGGTTAACAAAGATATACAAACACATGTGACATATATAATCGCCAAAGACCTACGGAATTCCAAGAGAAGACTACTCAACATTGTGTCATAACCCACAGGGGAAATGGATCCGAAGATAAATAGATATATGTATCAAAGAACCACATCTTCCACACCTAGAACGAATGAAACATTGTAATCAGATTTGTTGTTACAAAAACTAAAAATAAACATTAAATTAAAAAAATGAACAAGAAGTAATGAGACATAAACTTATGGGGGTTTTAACTGGCACATTCCATTCTACTTTACAACCTAGGAACCCTACTTCCAGGAAGGTTCTGAACACTCTGTATTAATTTATATGGGAAGAGGACCTGTTCATAAATATATATATATATAATGTTCAAATGAACTAGACTGTGTACACCTAGAATAAATAATATTCTAATCATTACCCTGATTAAAAAAATTAAAACAACAAAGAGGATGTACTCAGACATAAATTGATGGGGTTTTTTCCTTGCACATTCCATTCTAATTTACCACCTAGGAACACGACCTCCAGGAAAGCTCTGCTGCCCTAGTAATCCAGTTTGGGAATGGAGAAACGCTGCTGCCGTGTGGCCGTTTCCCACAACAGCAGCTTTCAACCCAGTGTAATGGTCACTAAATAGTAACAACAATTGCAAGCCTGTAAGTGACACACGCCCTCAAAACAAACACTGGCGTCGAAAATCGACCAAAAAATTCAAGAGAGGGCAAGGTTTCAAGAAGTCAATTTCAAGAGGTATATTTAACTCACATTTTCTCTTTTCCTTTTTTTTGTTTAACAAAAAATACCATGGGAAAAGCTCACCATCAGGAACTAATAAAGACACGCAAATCCAATCTACAAAAACTTTTACCAGACCACAGTCAGAATGATCATCAGCATAAAATCTCTAAACAATAAATAATCAAGGGGTTTTAGAGAACTGAGTACCCTCTAGCTGCTGGTGGGATGTCAAATGGTAACAGTCAGTAGTGAGAAAAGAAAGGAGGTGCGTTTAAAGGTAAAAATTGAGCTCACATATGATCTGGTGGGCCCATTACGGGCCCTATCACCTGAGAAGACCAGAATCAAAAGACACAGGCTGACAATCCTACACTGCAGCACTATTTCCCCTAGCCAAGACTTGGAACAACCAAAATGTCCATCAGCAGATGAATCCACAAGGAAGAAGCGGTCCATGTACACACAGGAATATTATTCCGATTAAAACATATAAATTAAATATAAAAAACAAACCTAAGGAAGGAGACATAAGCTTTGGGGGTGTATCCGTGCACAATCCACTCTAATTTACAACCAAGGAACACTACTTCATAAAGGTACTGTTTGCCTAGTAACCAGAGTGGGGAATGTAGAAATGCTGCCGCCCTGGGGCATTGTGCCGCAGCAGCAGCTTTAAAACCTATGCTAAAGGTCACTTCATATTCAAAAGGACTGCAGGGCTATAAATGACACCTGCCAACAAAATGGGTTGAGGGAGGTAATGGCCAAAATATTCAAAATATGGCACCTACTTCAACAAATCATTTGAATAGGTAAGCTGGACTCACTCTGTAAAAAACAAAAAGTATAAGTACATGCCTATAAGCTCAATATAAGGAATTATAAGACATATGCAAATCCAGCCACAAAAAGGTATCAGCTCACATGGGTCAGAATGACCATCATCAAAAATTCTGCAAGCCATAAATGCTGAAGGGGCTGCGGAGAAATGCGTACCCTCATCTTTGAGTGGGACTAAACTGGTAAGAGAAAATCACGTAAACCGAATGGAGGTGCCTTTAACAGGTACACATTGAGGTACCATAGGATTCAGCAGGCACACTCCTGGGCATATGACCTAAGAAGACAGAATTAGAAAGACACAGGCAGGCAAAACTGCACTGCAGCATTATTGCAATAGCCAAGACATGGAAGCTAGCAAAAACTCCATCAACAGATGAATGGAAAAGAAGAACTGGTATATGTACAGGTGCAATATTAGCCCAGGAAAAAAATGCAACAATGCCGGCCGCAGCACCATAGATGAGTCCAGAGGTAATCACAACTTGAAGTAAGTCAGAAAGCGAAGGACACATATCCTATGATATCACTTATCGGTGTTACCTAAAAACGGATACCAATGAAGATTTTTCAGAGAGAAAGGCAATCATACATTCAATCAACAAACGCATGGTTAACCAAATGGAAAGGTGTGAGGATTGGATAAATTAGGATATTGGGATAAACAGAGATATACCAACACATGTGAAATATATAAGCACCAAAGACCTACGGAACACCGAGAGAAGACTACTCAACATTGTGTCATAACCCACATGGGAAATGGATCCGAAGATGAATAGATATATGTATATGTGTAAAAGAATGACACCTTGCACACCTAGCAGAAACAAAACATTGTAATCAAATTTGCTGTGATCACAAATAAAAATTAAATTAAGAAAGCCAACAAGAAGTAATGAGACCTAAACTTATGGAGGTTTTTGCTGGCACATTCCATTCTAATTTACAAGTTGGAACGTTACACCCAGGAAGGCTCTTTGGCCCTAGTTAACCAGATTTGGGAATGGAGAACTGCCACAGCCTTGTGACCATCTCCTGCAAAAGCAGATTTAAACACAGTGCTAAGGGTCACTTAATATTCACAAGAATTGCAGCTCTGTAAATGACACCTGCCCTCAAAAAATATCCTGGGTTCAAATATCGACGAAAAAATTCAAAAGAGAGCAACCTTTGAAGAAGACAATTTCAGGAGGCATATTTAACTTATATATTTTTTTCGTTCTATTTTTTGTTTGTTTGTTTAACCATAAAGGCCATGGAAAAAGCTCAACGTCAGGAATTAATAAAGATATGCAAATGCAATCTACAAAAACTTTTACCTGACAACAGTCAGAATGATCATAAGCAAAAATCTCTAAACAATAAATACTCAAGGGGTTTTAGAGACCTGTGTGCCCTCTAGCTGCTGGTGGGATGTCAACTGGGAACAGCCAATAGTGAGAACAGAAAGGAGGTGGGTTTAAAGGTAAAAATTGAGCCACCATATGATCTGGTAGGCCCATTACGGGCCCTATCACCTGAGAAGACCAGAATCAAAAGAAACAGGTTGACAATCGTACACTGCAGCACTATTTACCCTAGCCAAGACTTGGAACAACCAAAATTTCCATCAACAGATGAATGCACAAAGAAGAAGTGGTCCACGTACACAAAGGAATATTACTCCGATAAAAAATATAAATGAAATATAAAAAACAAACCTAAGTTAAGGAGACATAAGCTTTGGAGGTGTATCCGTGCACAATCCACTCGAATTTACAACCAAGGAACACTACTTCCAGGCAGGTACTTTTTCCCTCGTAACCAGTGGGGAATGTAGAAATCCTGCCGCCCTGTGGCCCTTTGCCGCAACAGCAGTTTTAAAACCTGTGCTAAAGGACACTTCATATTCCCAAGGACTGCAGGGCTATAAATGACACCTGCCAACAAAATGTGTTGAGGGAGGTAATGGCCAAAAGAATTCAAAATATGGCACATACTTCAAGAAACCATTTGAATAGGTAAGCTGTACTCACTCTTTAAAAAACAACAAAAAAGTACATGGCTATAAGCTCAATATAAGGAATGATAAGACATATGCAAATCCAGCCACAAAAAGGTATCAGCTCACACCGGTCAGAATGACCATCAGCAAAAAAATACAAACAATAAATCCTGAAGGGGTTGTGGCGAAATTCATACCCTCAACTTTAAGTGGCTCGTAAACTGGTAAGTGCCACTAATGAAAACAGAATGGAGCTGCCTTTAAAAGGTAAACATTGAGATACCACATGACCCTGCAGGCCCACTCCTTGGCCTATAACCTAGGGAGACAGAAATATAAAGACACAGGCAGGCAAAACTGCACTTCGGCAGTACTAAAATAGCCAAGACATGGAAAAAACCAAAAAGTCCATCAAGAGACGAATGGACACAGAAGAACTGGTATGGGTACACATGGAATATTAGTCACGAAAAAAAAATGAAACAATGCAGTTTGCGGAACCATAGATGAGTCTGGAGGTAATCACACAACTTGCAGTAAGTCAGAAGGCGAAAGACACATACCCTATTATATCAATTATAGGTGTTACCTAAAAATTGATACCAATGAAGGTATCTCCACAGAGAAAGGCAATCACAGATTTCTTAAACAAACTTTTGGGTAACCAATTGGAAAGTTGTGAAGATTGGCTACATTAGGATATTGGGGTTAACAGAGATATACAAACACAGGTGAAATATATAATCACCAAAGACCTACGGAATTCCAAGAGAAGACTACTCAACACTGTGTCATAACCTACATTGGGTAGGGATCCGAAGATGAATAGATATATGTATATGTGTAAGAAAACCACATCTTGCACACCTAGAACAAACAAAACATTGTAATCAAATTTGCTGTGATAACAAATAAAATTTAAATTAAAAAAACGGACAAGACGTAATGAGACAAACGTATGGGGGGTTTTCCTGGCACATTCCATTCTAATTTACAACCTAGGAACAGGACTTCCAGGAAGGCTCTGTTGCCCTAGTAACCAGATTTGGGCATGGAGAAATGCTGCAGCCTTGTGAACGTATCCTGCAACAGCAGCTGTTAACCCAGGGATAATGGTCACTTAATATTCACAGTAATTGCAGACCCGTAAATGACACCTGCCATCAAAAAAAATCCTGGGATCGAAAATAGACCAAGAAATTCAAAACAGGGCAACATTTCAACACGACAATTTCAAAAGGTATATTTTACTCACACTTTTTTTCTTTTCTTTTTAAACAACAAGAACAAAAAAGGCGTGGCAGAACGCTCAACATTAGGAATTATTAAAGACATGCAAATCCAGCCTACAAAAATGTATCCGAATGACCATCAGCAAAAATTCTGCAAACAATAAATGCCAAAGGGGTTGTGGAGAATTGCGTACCCTCAGCTCTAAGTGGGATGTAAACTGGTAAGAGCCATCAATGAAAACAGAATGGAGGAGCCTTCACAAGGTAAACATTGAGCTACGATTCAATCCAGCAGGCCCACTGCTGGGCCTATCACCTGAGAAGACAAAAATCAAAAAGACCCAGGCTAGCAATCCTGCCTTGCAGCAATATTTACCACAGCCAAGACTTGGAAGCAACCAAAATGTCCATCAACAGATGAATGCACAAAGAAGAAGTGGTCCACGTACACAATGGAATATTACTCTGAGAAAAAATATAAATTAAGTTTTATAAACAAACATAAGGAAGGAGACATAAGCTTTTGGAGGTTTATCGGGGCACATTCCACTCTAATGTAAAACCGAGAAACACAACTTTCAGGAAGATTCTGTTTCCCTAGTAACCAGAGTGTGTAATGTAGAAATGCTACCGCCCTGTGGCTGTTACCCACAACAGCAGCTTTAAAAGCTGTGCTAATGCTCACTTCATATTCACAAGAACTGCGGGGCGGCAAATGACACCTGCCGTCTAAATGCTTTTTTTGTTTGTTTTAATGTCTTGAGGGAGGTAATCGCCAAAAAAATTCAAAATGTGGCACATACTACATGAAAACAATTTGAATATGTAAGTTTTACTCTTTAAAAAGAAAGAAAAAGCATATGGCTAATATCTCAATATAAGGAATTATTAGACGCATGAAAATTCAACCACAAAAAGGTATCAGCTCATTCCAGTGAGAATGACCATCAGCAAAAACAACTACAAACAATAAATGCCGAAGGGGTTGTGGAGAAATGCATACTCTCAACTTTAAGTGGGATGTAAACTGGTAACAGCCACTAATAAAAACAGAAAAAGGTGTCTTTAAAAGGTAAATTTTGAGCTACCATAGGATTCAGCGGGCCCAATCCTGGGCCTATGATCTAGGAAGACAGAATTGAATGACACAGGCAGGCAATACTGCACTGTAGCAGTATTACAATAGACAAGACATGAAAACAACCAAAAAGTCCTTCAAAAGATGAATGGCCAAAGAAGAACTGGTACATGTACAGATGGAATATTAGCCAAGGAAAAAAACGGAAACAACATCGTTTGCAGCACCATAGATGAGTCTACAGGTACTCACACAACTTGAAGTAACTCAGAAAGCGAAAGACACATATCCTATGGTATCACTTATAGGTGTTACCTAAAAATTGATACCCGTGAAGATATTTCCACGAAGAAAGGCAATCACAGATTCATTAAAGAAACTTATGGTTAACCAAATGAAAAGGTGTGAGGATTGGATACATTAGAATACTGGGGTTAACAAAGATATACAAACACATGTGACATATATAATCGCCAAAGACCTACGGAATTCCAAGAGAAGACTACTCAACATTGTGTCATAACCCACAGGGGAAATGGATCCGAAGATAAATAGATATATGTATCAAAGAACCACATCTTCCACACCTAGAACGAATGAAACATTGTAATCAGATTTGTTGTTACAAAAACTAAAAATAAACATTAAATTAAAAAAATGAACAAGAAGTAATGAGACATAAACTTATGGGGGTTTTAACTGGCACATTCCATTCTACTTTACAACCTAGGAACCCTACTTCCAGGAAGGTTCTGAACACTCTGTATTAATTTATATGGGAAGAGGACCTGTTCATAAATATATATATATATAATGTTCAAATGAACTAGACTGTGTACACCTAGAATAAATAATATTCTAATCATTACCCTGATTAAAAAAATTAAAACAACAAAGAGGATGTACTCAGACATAAATTGATGGGGTTTTTTCCTTGCACATTCCATTCTAATTTACCACCTAGGAACACGACCTCCAGGAAAGCTCTGCTGCCCTAGTAATCCAGTTTGGGAATGGAGAAACGCTGCTGCCGTGTGGCCGTTTCCCACAACAGCAGCTTTCAACCCAGTGTAATGGTCACTAAATAGTAACAACAATTGCAAGCCTGTAAGTGACACACGCCCTCAAAACAAACACTGGCGTCGAAAATCGACCAAAAAATTCAAGAGAGGGCAAGGTTTCAAGAAGTCAATTTCAAGAGGTATATTTAACTCACATTTTCTCTTTTCCTTTTTTTTGTTTAACAAAAAATACCATGGGAAAAGCTCACCATCAGGAACTAATAAAGACACGCAAATCCAATCTACAAAAACTTTTACCAGACCACAGTCAGAATGATCATCAGCATAAAATCTCTAAACAATAAATAATCAAGGGGTTTTAGAGAACTGAGTACCCTCTAGCTGCTGGTGGGATGTCAAATGGTAACAGTCAGTAGTGAGAAAAGAAAGGAGGTGCGTTTAAAGGTAAAAATTGAGCTCACATATGATCTGGTGGGCCCATTACGGGCCCTATCACCTGAGAAGACCAGAATCAAAAGACACAGGCTGACAATCCTACACTGCAGCACTATTTCCCCTAGCCAAGACTTGGAACAACCAAAATGTCCATCAGCAGATGAATCCACAAGGAAGAAGCGATCCATGTACACACAGGAATATTATTCCGATTAAAACATATAAATTAAATATAAAAAACAAACCTAAGGAAGGAGACATAAGCTTTGGGGGTGTATCCGTGCACAATCCACTCTAATTTACAACCAAGGAACACTACTTCATAAAGGTACTGTTTGCCTAGTAACCAGAGTGGGGAATGTAGAAATGCTGCCGCCCTGGGGCATTGTGCCGCAGCAGCAGCTTTAAAACCTATGCTAAAGGTCACTTCATATTCAAAAGGACTGCAGGGCTATAAATGACACCTGCCAACAAAATGGGTTGAGGGAGGTAATGGCCAAAATATTCAAAATATGGCACCTACTTCAACAAATCATTTGAATAGGTAAGCTGGACTCACTCTGTAAAAAACAAAAAGTATAAGTACATGCCTATAAGCTCAATATAAGGAATTATAAGACATATGCAAATCCAGCCACAAAAAGGTATCAGCTCACATGGGTCAGAATGACCATCATCAAAAATTCTGCAAGCCATAAATGCTGAAGGGGCTGCGGAGAAATGCGTACCCTCATCTTTGAGTGGGACTAAACTGGTAAGAGAAAATCACGTAAACCGAATGGAGGTGCCTTTAACAGGTACACATTGAGGTACCATAGGATTCAGCAGGCACACTCCTGGGCATATGACCTAAGAAGACAGAATTAGAAAGACACAGGCAGGCAAAACTGCACTGCAGCATTATTGCAATAGCCAAGACATGGAAGCTAGCAAAAACTCCATCAACAGATGAATGGAAAAGAAGAACTGGTATATGTACAGGTGCAATATTAGCCCAGGAAAAAAATGCAACAATGCCGGCCGCAGCACCATAGATGAGTCCAGAGGTAATCACAACTTGAAGTAAGTCAGAAAGCGAAGGACACATATCCTATGATATCACTTATCGGTGTTACCTAAAAACGGATACCAATGAAGATTTTTCAGAGAGAAAGGCAATCATACATTCAATCAACAAACGCATGGTTAACCAAATGGAAAGGTGTGAGGATTGGATAAATTAGGATATTGGGATAAACAGAGATATACCAACACATGTGAAATATATAAGCACCAAAGACCTACGGAACACCGAGAGAAGACTACTCAACATTGTGTCATAACCCACATGGGAAATGGATCCGAAGATGAATAGATATATGTATATGTGTAAAAGAATGACACCTTGCACACCTAGCAGAAACAAAACATTGTAATCAAATTTGCTGTGATAACAAATAAAAATTAAATTAATAAAGCCAACAAGAAGTAATGAGACCTAAACTTATGGAGGTTTTTGCTGGCACATTCCATTCTAATTTACAAGTTGGAACGTTACACCCAGGAAGGCTCTTTGGCCCTAGTTAACCAGATTTGGGAATGGAGAACTGCCACAGCCTTGTGACCATCTCCTGCAAAAGCAGATTTAAACACAGTGCTAAGGGTCACTTAATATTCACAAGAATTGCAGCTCTGTAAATGACACCTGCCCTCAAAAAATATCCTGGGTTCAAATATCGACGAAAAAATTCAAAAGAGAGCAACCTTTGAAGAAGACAATTTCAGGAGGCATATTTAACTTATATATTTTTTTCGTTCTATTTTTTGTTTGTTTGTTTAACCATAAAGGCCATGGAAAAAGCTCAACGTCAGGAATTAATAAAGATATGCAAATGCAATCTACAAAAACTTTTACCTGACAACAGTCAGAATGATCATAAGCAAAAATCTCTAAACAATAAATACTCAAGGGGTTTTAGAGACCTGTGTGCCCTCTAGCTGCTGGTGGGATGTCAACTGGGAACAGCCAATAGTGAGAACAGAAAGGAGGTGGGTTTAAAGGTAAAAATTGAGCCACCATATGATCTGGTAGGCCCATTACGGGCCCTATCACCTGAGAAGACCAGAATCAAAAGAAACAGGTTGACAATCGTACACTGCAGCACTATTTACCCTAGCCAAGACTTGGAACAACCAAAATTTCCATCAACAGATGAATGCACAAAGAAGAAGTGGTCCACGTACACAAAGGAATATTACTCCGATAAAAAATATAAATGAAATATAAAAAACAAACCTAAGTTAAGGAGACATAAGCTTTGGAGGTGTATCCGTGCACAATCCACTCGAATTTACAACCAAGGAACACTACTTCCAGGCAGGTACTTTTTCCCTCGTAACCAGTGGGGAATGTAGAAATCCTGCCGCCCTGTGGCCCTTTGCCGCAACAGCAGTTTTAAAACCTGTGCTAAAGGACACTTCATATTCCCAAGGACTGCAGGGCTATAAATGACACCTGCCAACAAAATGTGTTGAGGGAGGTAATGGCCAAAAGAATTCAAAATATGGCACATACTTCAAGAAACCATTTGAATAGGTAAGCTGTACTCACTCTTTAAAAAACAACAAAAAAGTACATGGCTATAAGCTCAATATAAGGAATGATAAGACATATGCAAATCCAGCCACAAAAAGGTATCAGCTCACACCGGTCAGAATGACCATCAGCAAAAAAATACAAACAATAAATCCTGAAGGGGTTGTGGCGAAATTCATACCCTCAACTTTAAGTGGCTCGTAAACTGGTAAGTGCCACTAATGAAAACAGAATGGAGCTGCCTTTAAAAGGTAAACATTGAGATACCACATGACCCTGCAGGCCCACTCCTTGGCCTATAACCTAGGGAGACAGAAATATAAAGACACAGGCAGGCAAAACTGCACTTCGGCAGTACTAAAATAGCCAAGACATGGAAAAAACCAAAAAGTCCATCAAGAGACGAATGGACACAGAAGAACTGGTATGGGTACACATGGAATATTAGTCACGAAAAAAAAATGAAACAATGCAGTTTGCGGAACCATAGATGAGTCTGGAGGTAATCACACAACTTGCAGTAAGTCAGAAGGCGAAAGACACATACCCTATTATATCAATTATAGGTGTTACCTAAAAATTGATACCAATGAAGGTATCTCCACAGAGAAAGGCAATCACAGATTTCTTAAACAAACTTTTGGGTAACCAATTGGAAAGTTGTGAAGATTGGCTACATTAGGATATTGGGGTTAACAGAGATATACAAACACAGGTGAAATATATAATCACCAAAGACCTACGGAATTCCAAGAGAAGACTACTCAACACTGTGTCATAACCTACATTGGGTAGGGATCCGAAGATGAATAGATATATGTATATGTGTAAGAAAACCACATCTTGCACACCTAGAACAAACAAAACATTGTAATCAAATTTGCTGTGATAACAAATAAAATTTAAATTAAAAAAACGGACAAGACGTAATGAGACAAACGTATGGGGGGTTTTCCTGGCACATTCCATTCTAATTTACAACCTAGGAACAGGACTTCCAGGAAGGCTCTGTTGCCCTAGTAACCAGATTTGGGCATGGAGAAATGCTGCAGCCTTGTGAACGTATCCTGCAACAGCAGCTGTTAACCCAGGGATAATGGTCACTTAATATTCACAGTAATTGCAGACCCGTAAATGACACCTGCCATCAAAAAAAATCCTGGGATCGAAAATAGACCAAGAAATTCAAAACAGGGCAACATTTCAACACGACAATTTCAAAAGGTATATTTTACTCACACTTTTTTTCTTTTCTTTTTAAACAACAAGAACAAAAAAGGCGTGGCAGAACGCTCAACATTAGGAATTATTAAAGACATGCAAATCCAGCCTACAAAAATGTATCCGAATGACCATCAGCAAAAATTCTGCAAACAATAAATGCCAAAGGGGTTGTGGAGAATTGCGTACCCTCAGCTCTAAGTGGGATGTAAACTGGTAAGAGCCATCAATGAAAACAGAATGGAGGAGCCTTCACAAGGTAAACATTGAGCTACGATTCAATCCAGCAGGCCCACTGCTGGGCCTATCACCTGAGAAGACAAAAATCAAAAAGACCCAGGCTAGCAATCCTGCCTTGCAGCAATATTTACCACAGCCAAGACTTGGAAGCAACCAAAATGTCCATCAACAGATGAGTGCACAAAGAAGAAGTGGTCCACGTACACAATGGAATATTACTCTGAGAAAAAATATAAATTAAGTTTTATAAACAAACATAAGGAAGGAGACATAAGCTTTTGGAGGTTTATCGGGGCACATTCCACTCTAATGTAAAACCGAGAAACACAACTTTCAGGAAGATTCTGTTTCCCTAGTAACCAGAGTGTGTAATGTAGAAATGCTACCGCCCTGTGGCTGTTACCCACAACAGCAGCTTTAAAAGCTGTGCTAATGCTCACTTCATATTCACAAGAACTGCGGGGCGGCAAATGACACCTGCCGTCTAAATGCTTTTTTTGTTTGTTTTAATGTCTTGAGGGAGGTAATCGCCAAAAAAATTCAAAATGTGGCACATACTACATGAAAACAATTTGAATATGTAAGTTTTACTCTTTAAAAAGAAAGAAAAAGCATATGGCTAATATCTCAATATAAGGAATTATTAGACGCATGAAAATTCAACCACAAAAAGGTATCAGCTCATTCCAGTGAGAATGACCATCAGCAAAAACAACTACAAACAATAAATGCCGAAGGGGTTGTGGAGAAATGCATACTCTCAACTTTAAGTGGGATGTAAACTGGTAACAGCCACTAATAAAAACAGAAAAAGGTGTCTTTAAAAGGTAAATTTTGAGCTACCATAGGATTCAGCGGGCCCAATCCTGGGCCTATGATCTAGGAAGACAGAATTGAATGACACAGGCAGGCAATACTGCACTGTAGCAGTATTACAATAGACAAGACATGAAAACAACCAAAAAGTCCTTCAAAAGATGAATGGCCAAAGAAGAACTGGTACATGTACAGATGGAATATTAGCCAAGGAAAAAAACGGAAACAACATCGTTTGCAGCACCATAGATGAGTCTACAGGTACTCACACAACTTGAAGTAACTCAGAAAGCGAAAGACACATATCCTATGGTATCACTTATAGGTGTTACCTAAAAATTGATACCCGTGAAGATATTTCCACGAAGAAAGGCAATCACAGATTCATTAAAGAAACTTATGGTTAACCAAATGAAAAGGTGTGAGGATTGGATACATTAGAATACTGGGGTTAACAAAGATATACAAACACATGTGACATATATAATCGCCAAAGACCTACGGAATTCCAAGAGAAGACTACTCAACATTGTGTCATAACCCACAGGGGAAATGGATCCGAAGATAAATAGATATATGTATCAAAGAACCACATCTTCCACACCTAGAACGAATGAAACATTGTAATCAGATTTGTTGTTACAAAAACTAAAAATAAACATTAAATTAAAAAAATGAACAAGAAGTAATGAGACATAAACTTATGGGGGTTTTAACTGGCACATTCCATTCTACTTTACAACCTAGGAACCCTACTTCCAGGAAGGTTCTGAACACTCTGTATTAATTTATATGGGAAGAGGACCTGTTCATAAATATATATATATATAATGTTCAAATGAACTAGACTGTGTACACCTAGAATAAATAATATTCTAATCATTACCCTGATTAAAAAAATTAAAACAACAAAGAGGATGTACTCAGACATAAATTGATGGGGTTTTTTCCTTGCACATTCCATTCTAATTTACCACCTAGGAACACGACCTCCAGGAAAGCTCTGCTGCCCTAGTAATCCAGTTTGGGAATGGAGAAACGCTGCTGCCGTGTGGCCGTTTCCCACAACAGCAGCTTTCAACCCAGTGTAATGGTCACTAAATAGTAACAACAATTGCAAGCCTGTAAGTGACACACGCCCTCAAAACAAACACTGGCGTCGAAAATCGACCAAAAAATTCAAGAGAGGGCAAGGTTTCAAGAAGACAATTTCAAGAGGTATATTTAACTCACATTTTCTCTTTTCCTTTTTTTTGTTTAACAAAAAATACCATGGGAAAAGCTCACCATCAGGAACTAATAAAGACACGCAAATCCAATCTACAAAAACTTTTACCAGACCACAGTCAGAATGATCATCAGCATAAAATCTCTAAACAATAAATAATCAAGGGGTTTTAGAGAACTGAGTACCCTCTAGCTGCTGGTGGGATGTCAAATGGTAACAGTCAGTAGTGAGAAAAGAAAGGAGGTGCGTTTAAAGGTAAAAATTGAGCTCACATATGATCTGGTGGGCCCATTACGGGCCCTATCACCTGAGAAGACCAGAATCAAAAGACACAGGCTGACAATCCTACACTGCAGCACTATTTCCCCTAGCCAAGACTTGGAACAACCAAAATGTCCATCAGCAGATGAATCCACAAGGAAGAAGCGGTCCATGTACACACAGGAATATTATTCCGATTAAAACATATAAATTAAATATAAAAAACAAACCTAAGGAAGGAGACATAAGCTTTGGGGGTGTATCCGTGCACAATCCACTCTAATTTACAACCAAGGAACACTACTTCATAAAGGTACTGTTTGCCTAGTAACCAGAGTGGGGAATGTAGAAATGCTGCCGCCCTGGGGCATTGTGCCGCAGCAGCAGCTTTAAAACCTATGCTAAAGGTCACTTCATATTCAAAAGGACTGCAGGGCTATAAATGACACCTGCCAACAAAATGGGTTGAGGGAGGTAATGGCCAAAATATTCAAAATATGGCACCTACTTCAACAAATCATTTGAATAGGTAAGCTGGACTCACTCTGTAAAAAACAAAAAGTATAAGTACATGCCTATAAGCTCAATATAAGGAATTATAAGACATATGCAAATCCAGCCACAAAAAGGTATCAGCTCACATGGGTCAGAATGACCATCATCAAAAATTCTGCAAGCCATAAATGCTGAAGGGGCTGCGGAGAAATGCGTACCCTCATCTTTGAGTGGGACTAAACTGGTAAGAGAAAATCACGTAAACCGAATGGAGGTGCCTTTAACAGGTACACATTGAGGTACCATAGGATTCAGCAGGCACACTCCTGGGCATATGACCTAAGAAGACAGAATTAGAAAGACACAGGCAGGCAAAACTGCACTGCAGCATTATTGCAATAGCCAAGACATGGAAGCTAGCAAAAACTCCATCAACAGATGAATGGAAAAGAAGAACTGGTATATGTACAGGTGCAATATTAGCCCAGGAAAAAAATGCAACAATGCCGGCCGCAGCACCATAGATGAGTCCAGAGGTAATCACAACTTGAAGTAAGTCAGAAAGCGAAGGACACATATCCTATGATATCACTTATCGGTGTTACCTAAAAACGGATACCAATGAAGATTTTTCAGAGAGAAAGGCAATCATACATTCAATCAACAAACGCATGGTTAACCAAATGGAAAGGTGTGAGGATTGGATAAATTAGGATATTGGGATAAACAGAGATATACCAACACATGTGAAATATATAAGCACCAAAGACCTACGGAACACCGAGAGAAGACTACTCAACATTGTGTCATAACCCACATGGGAAATGGATCCGAAGATGAATAGATATATGTATATGTGTAAAAGAATGACACCTTGCACACCTAGCAGAAACAAAACATTGTAATCAAATTTGCTGTGATAACAAATAAAAATTAAATTAAGAAAGCCAACAAGAAGTAATGAGACCTAAACTTATGGAGGTTTTTGCTGGCACATTCCATTCTAATTTACAAGTTGGAACGTTACACCCAGGAAGGCTCTTTGGCCCTAGTTAACCAGATTTGGGAATGGAGAACTGCCACAGCCTTGTGACCATCTCCTGCAAAAGCAGATTTAAACACAGTGCTAAGGGTCACTTAATAGTCACAAGAATTGCAGCTCTGTAAATGACACCTGCCCTCAAAAAATATCCTGGGTTCAAATATCGACGAAAAAATTCAAAAGAGAGCAACCTTTGAAGAAGACAATTTCAGGAGGCATATTTAACTTATATATTTTTTTCGTTCTATTTTTTGTTTGTTTGTTTAACCATAAAGGCCATGGAAAAAGCTCAACGTCAGGAATTAATAAAGATATGCAAATGCAATCTACAAAAACTTTTACCTGACAACAGTCAGAATGATCATAAGCAAAAATCTCTAAACAATAAATACTCAAGGGGTTTTAGAGACCTGTGTGCCCTCTAGCTGCTGGTGGGATGTCAACTGGGAACAGCCAATAGTGAGAACAGAAAGGAGGTGGGTTTAAAGGTAAAAATTGAGCCACCATATGATCTGGTAGGCCCATTACGGGCCCTATCACCTGAGAAGACCAGAATCAAAAGAAACAGGTTGACAATCGTACACTGCAGCACTATTTACCCTAGCCAAGACTTGGAACAACCAAAATTTCCATCAACAGATGAATGCACAAAGAAGAAGTGGTCCACGTACACAAAGGAATATTACTCCGATAAAAAATATAAATGAAATATAAAAAACAAACCTAAGTTAAGGAGACATAAGCTTTGGAGGTGTATCCGTGCACAATCCACTCGAATTTACAACCAAGGAACACTACTTCCAGGCAGGTACTTTTTCCCTCGTAACCAGTGGGGAATGTAGAAATCCTGCCGCCCTGTGGCCCTTTGCCGCAACAGCAGTTTTAAAACCTGTGCTAAAGGACACTTCATATTCCCAAGGACTGCAGGGCTATAAATGACACCTGCCAACAAAATGTGTTGAGGGAGGTAATGGCCAAAAGAATTCAAAATATGGCACATACTTCAAGAAACCATTTGAATAGGTAAGCTGTACTCACTCTTTAAAAAACAACAAAAAAGTACATGGCTATAAGCTCAATATAAGGAATGATAAGACATATGCAAATCCAGCCACAAAAAGGTATCAGCTCACACCGGTCAGAATGACCATCAGCAAAAAAATACAAACAATAAATCCTGAAGGGGTTGTGGCGAAATTCATACCCTCAACTTTAAGTGGCTCGTAAACTGGTAAGTGCCACTAATGAAAACAGAATGGAGCTGCCTTTAAAAGGTAAACATTGAGATACCACATGACCCTGCAGGCCCACTCCTTGGCCTATAACCTAGGGAGACAGAAATATAAAGACACAGGCAGGCAAAACTGCACTTCGGCAGTACTAAAATAGCCAAGACATGGAAAAAACCAAAAAGTCCATCAAGAGACGAATGGACACAGAAGAACTGGTATGGGTACACATGGAATATTAGTCACGAAAAAAAAATGAAACAATGCAGTTTGCGGAACCATAGATGAGTCTGGAGGTAATCACACAACTTGCAGTAAGTCAGAAGGCGAAAGACACATACCCTATTATATCAATTATAGGTGTTACCTAAAAATTGATACCAATGAAGGTATCTCCACAGAGAAAGGCAATCACAGATTTCTTAAACAAACTTTTGGGTAACCAATTGGAAAGTTGTGAAGATTGGCTACATTAGGATATTGGGGTTAACAGAGATATACAAACACAGGTGAAATATATAATCACCAAAGACCTACGGAATTCCAAGAGAAGACTACTCAACACTGTGTCATAACCTACATTGGGTAGGGATCCGAAGATGAATAGATATATGTATATGTGTAAGAAAACCACATCTTGCACACCTAGAACAAACAAAACATTGTAATCAAATTTGCTGTGATAACAAATAAAATTTAAATTAAAAAAACGGACAAGACGTAATGAGACAAACGTATGGGGGGTTTTCCTGGCACATTCCATTCTAATTTACAACCTAGGAACAGGACTTCCAGGAAGGCTCTGTTGCCCTAGTAACCAGATTTGGGCATGGAGAAATGCTGCAGCCTTGTGAACGTATCCTGCAACAGCAGCTGTTAACCCAGGGATAATGGTCACTTAATATTCACAGTAATTGCAGACCCGTAAATGACACCTGCCATCAAAAAAAATCCTGGGATCGAAAATAGACCAAGAAATTCAAAACAGGGCAACATTTCAACACGACAATTTCAAAAGGTATATTTTACTCACACTTTTTTTCTTTTCTTTTTAAACAACAAGAACAAAAAAGGCGTGGCAGAACGCTCAACATTAGGAATTATTAAAGACATGCAAATCCAGCCTACAAAAATGTATCCGAATGACCATCAGCAAAAATTCTGCAAACAATAAATGCCAAAGGGGTTGTGGAGAATTGCGTACCCTCAGCTCTAAGTGGGATGTAAACTGGTAAGAGCCATCAATGAAAACAGAATGGAGGAGCCTTCACAAGGTAAACATTGAGCTACGATTCAATCCAGCAGGCCCACTGCTGGGCCTATCACCTGAGAAGACAAAAATCAAAAAGACCCAGGCTAGCAATCCTGCCTTGCAGCAATATTTACCACAGCCAAGACTTGGAAGCAACCAAAATGTCCATCAACAGATGAATGCACAAAGAAGAAGTGGTCCACGTACACAATGGAATATTACTCTGAGAAAAAATATAAATTAAGTTTTATAAACAAACATAAGGAAGGAGACATAAGCTTTTGGAGGTTTATCGGGGCACATTCCACTCTAATGTAAAACCGAGAAACACAACTTTCAGGAAGATTCTGTTTCCCTAGTAACCAGAGTGTGTAATGTAGAAATGCTACCGCCCTGTGGCTGTTACCCACAACAGCAGCTTTAAAAGCTGTGCTAATGCTCACTTCATATTCACAAGAACTGCGGGGCGGCAAATGACACCTGCCGTCTAAATGCTTTTTTTGTTTGTTTTAATGTCTTGAGGGAGGTAATCGCCAAAAAAATTCAAAATGTGGCACATACTACATGAAAACAATTTGAATATGTAAGTTTTACTCTTTAAAAAGAAAGAAAAAGCATATGGCTAATATCTCAATATAAGGAATTATTAGACGCATGAAAATTCAACCACAAAAAGGTATCAGCTCATTCCAGTGAGAATGACCATCAGCAAAAACAACTACAAACAATAAATGCCGAAGGGGTTGTGGAGAAATGCATACTCTCAACTTTAAGTGGGATGTAAACTGGTAACAGCCACTAATAAAAACAGAAAAAGGCGTCTTTAAAAGGTAAATTTTGAGCTACCATAGGATTCAGCGGGCCCAATCCTGGGCCTATGATCTAGGAAGACAGAATTGAATGACACAGGCAGGCAATACTGCACTGTAGCAGTATTACAATAGACAAGACATGAAAACAACCAAAAAGTCCTTCAAAAGATGAATGGCCAAAGAAGAACTGGTACATGTACAGATGGAATATTAGCCAAGGAAAAAAACGGAAACAACATCGTTTGCAGCACCATAGATGAGTCTACAGGTACTCACACAACTTGAAGTAACTCAGAAAGTGAAAGACACATATCCTATGGTATCACTTATAGGTGTTACCTAAAAATTGATACCCGTGAAGATATTTCCACGAAGAAAGGCAATCACAGATTCATTAAAGAAACTTATGGTTAACCAAATGAAAAGGTGTGAGGATTGGATACATTAGAATACTGGGGTTAACAAAGATATACAAACACATGTGACATATATAATCGCCAAAGACCTACGGAATTCCAAGAGAAGACTACTCAACATTGTGTCATAACCCACAGGGGAAATGGATCCGAAGATAAATAGATATATGTATCAAAGAACCACATCTTCCACACCTAGAACGAATGAAACATTGTAATCAGATTTGTTGTTACAAAAACTAAAAATAAACATTAAATTAAAAAAATGAACAAGAAGTAATGAGACATAAACTTATGGGGGTTTTAACTGGCACATTCCATTCTACTTTACAACCTAGGAACCCTACTTCCAGGAAGGTTCTGAACACTCTGTATTAATTTATATGGGAAGAGGACCTGTTCATAAATATATATATATATAATGTTCAAATGAACTAGACTGTGTACACCTAGAATAAATAATATTCTAATCATTACCCTGATTAAAAAAATTAAAACAACAAAGAGGATGTACTCAGACATAAATTGATGGGGTTTTTTCCTTGCACATTCCATTCTAATTTACCACCTAGGAACACGACCTCCAGGAAAGCTCTGCTGCCCTAGTAATCCAGTTTGGGAATGGAGAAACGCTGCTGCCGTGTGGCCGTTTCCCACAACAGCAGCTTTCAACCCAGTGTAATGGTCACTAAATAGTAACAACAATTGCAAGCCTGTAAGTGACACACGCCCTCAAAACAAACACTGGCGTCGAAAATCGACCAAAAAATTCAAGAGAGGGCAAGGTTTCAAGAAGTCAATTTCAAGAGGTATATTTAACTCACATTTTCTCTTTTCCTTTTTTTTGTTTAACAAAAAATACCATGGGAAAAGCTCACCATCAGGAACTAATAAAGACACGCAAATCCAATCTACAAAAACTTTTACCAGACCACAGTCAGAATGATCATCAGCATAAAATCTCTAAACAATAAATAATCAAGGGGTTTTAGAGAACTGAGTACCCTCTAGCTGCTGGTGGGATGTCAAATGGTAACAGTCAGTAGTGAGAAAAGAAAGGAGGTGCGTTTAAAGGTAAAAATTGAGCTCACATATGATCTGGTGGGCCCATTACGGGCCCTATCACCTGAGAAGACCAGAATCAAAAGACACAGGCTGACAATCCTACACTGCAGCACTATTTCCCCTAGCCAAGACTTGGAACAACCAAAATGTCCATCAGCAGATGAATCCACAAGGAAGAAGCGGTCCATGTACACACAGGAATATTATTCCGATTAAAACATATAAATTAAATATAAAAAACAAACCTAAGGAAGGAGACATAAGCTTTGGGGGTGTATCCGTGCACAATCCACTCTAATTTACAACCAAGGAACACTACTTCATAAAGGTACTGTTTGCCTAGTAACCAGAGTGGGGAATGTAGAAATGCTGCCGCCCTGGGGCATTGTGCCGCAGCAGCAGCTTTAAAACCTATGCTAAAGGTCACTTCATATTCAAAAGGACTGCAGGGCTATAAATGACACCTGCCAACAAAATGGGTTGAGGGAGGTAATGGCCAAAATATTCAAAATATGGCACCTACTTCAACAAATCATTTGAATAGGTAAGCTGGACTCACTCTGTAAAAAACAAAAAGTATAAGTACATGCCTATAAGCTCAATATAAGGAATTATAAGACATATGCAAATCCAGCCACAAAAAGGTATCAGCTCACATGGGTCAGAATGACCATCATCAAAAATTCTGCAAGCCATAAATGCTGAAGGGGCTGCGGAGAAATGCGTACCCTCATCTTTGAGTGGGACTAAACTGGTAAGAGAAAATCACGTAAACCGAATGGAGGTGCCTTTAACAGGTACACATTGAGGTACCATAGGATTCAGCAGGCACACTCCTGGGCATATGACCTAAGAAGACAGAATTAGAAAGACACAGGCAGGCAAAACTGCACTGCAGCATTATTGCAATAGCCAAGACATGGAAGCTAGCAAAAACTCCATCAACAGATGAATGGAAAAGAAGAACTGGTATATGTACAGGTGCAATATTAGCCCAGGAAAAAAATGCAACAATGCCGGCCGCAGCACCATAGATGAGTCCAGAGGTAATCACAACTTGAAGTAAGTCAGAAAGCGAAGGACACATATCCTATGATATCACTTATCGGTGTTACCTAAAAACGGATACCAATGAAGATTTTTCAGAGAGAAAGGCAATCATACATTCAATCAACAAACGCATGGTTAACCAAATGGAAAGGTGTGAGGATTGGATAAATTAGGATATTGGGATAAACAGAGATATACCAACACATGTGAAATATATAAGCACCAAAGACCTACGGAACACCGAGAGAAGACTACTCAACATTGTGTCATAACCCACATGGGAAATGGATCCGAAGATGAATAGATATATGTATATGTGTAAAAGAATGACACCTTGCACACCTAGCAGAAACAAAACATTGTAATCAAATTTGCTGTGATAACAAATAAAAATTAAATTAATAAAGCCAACAAGAAGTAATGAGACCTAAACTTATGGAGGTTTTTGCTGGCACATTCCATTCTAATTTACAAGTTGGAACGTTACACCCAGGAAGGCTCTTTGGCCCTAGTTAACCAGATTTGGGAATGGAGAACTGCCACAGCCTTGTGACCATCTCCTGCAAAAGCAGATTTAAACACAGTGCTAAGGGTCACTTAATATTCACAAGAATTGCAGCTCTGTAAATGACACCTGCCCTCAAAAAATATCCTGGGTTCAAATATCGACGAAAAAATTCAAAAGAGAGCAACCTTTGAAGAAGACAATTTCAGGAGGCATATTTAACTTATATATTTTTTTCGTTCTATTTTTTGTTTGTTTGTTTAACCATAAAGGCCATGGAAAAAGCTCAACGTCAGGAATTAATAAAGATATGCAAATGCAATCTACAAAAACTTTTACCTGACAACAGTCAGAATGATCATAAGCAAAAATCTCTAAACAATAAATACTCAAGGGGTTTTAGAGACCTGTGTGCCCTCTAGCTGCTGGTGGGATGTCAACTGGGAACAGCCAATAGTGAGAACAGAAAGGAGGTGGGTTTAAAGGTAAAAATTGAGCCACCATATGATCTGGTAGGCCCATTACGGGCCCTATCACCTGAGAAGACCAGAATCAAAAGAAACAGGTTGACAATCGTACACTGCAGCACTATTTACCCTAGCCAAGACTTGGAACAACCAAAATTTCCATCAACAGATGAATGCACAAAGAAGAAGTGGTCCACGTACACAAAGGAATATTACTCCGATAAAAAATATAAATGAAATATAAAAAACAAACCTAAGTTAAGGAGACATAAGCTTTGGAGGTGTATCCGTGCACAATCCACTCGAATTTACAACCAAGGAACACTACTTCCAGGCAGGTACTTTTTCCCTCGTAACCAGTGGGGAATGTAGAAATCCTGCCGCCCTGTGGCCCTTTGCCGCAACAGCAGTTTTAAAACCTGTGCTAAAGGACACTTCATATTCCCAAGGACTGCAGGGCTATAAATGACACCTGCCAACAAAATGTGTTGAGGGAGGTAATGGCCAAAAGAATTCAAAATATGGCACATACTTCAAGAAACCATTTGAATAGGTAAGCTGTACTCACTCTTTAAAAAACAACAAAAAAGTACATGGCTATAAGCTCAATATAAGGAATGATAAGACATATGCAAATCCAGCCACAAAAAGGTATCAGCTCACACCGGTCAGAATGACCATCAGCAAAAAAATACAAACAATAAATCCTGAAGGGGTTGTGGCGAAATTCATACCCTCAACTTTAAGTGGCTCGTAAACTGGTAAGTGCCACTAATGAAAACAGAATGGAGCTGCCTTTAAAAGGTAAACATTGAGATACCACATGACCCTGCAGGCCCACTCCTTGGCCTATAACCTAGGGAGACAGAAATATAAAGACACAGGCAGGCAAAACTGCACTTCGGCAGTACTAAAATAGCCAAGACATGGAAAAAACCAAAAAGTCCATCAAGAGACGAATGGACACAGAAGAACTGGTATGGGTACACATGGAATATTAGTCACGAAAAAAAAATGAAACAATGCAGTTTGCGGAACCATAGATGAGTCTGGAGGTAATCACACAACTTGCAGTAAGTCAGAAGGCGAAAGACACATACCCTATTATATCAATTATAGGTGTTACCTAAAAATTGATACCAATGAAGGTATCTCCACAGAGAAAGGCAATCACAGATTTCTTAAACAAACTTTTGGGTAACCAATTGGAAAGTTGTGAAGATTGGCTACATTAGGATATTGGGGTTAACAGAGATATACAAACACAGGTGAAATATATAATCACCAAAGACCTACGGAATTCCAAGAGAAGACTACTCAACACTGTGTCATAACCTACATTGGGTAGGGATCCGAAGATGAATAGATATATGTATATGTGTAAGAAAACCACATCTTGCACACCTAGAACAAACAAAACATTGTAATCAAATTTGCTGTGATAACAAATAAAATTTAAATTAAAAAAACGGACAAGACGTAATGAGACAAACGTATGGGGGGTTTTCCTGGCACATTCCATTCTAATTTACAACCTAGGAACAGGACTTCCAGGAAGGCTCTGTTGCCCTAGTAACCAGATTTGGGCATGGAGAAATGCTGCAGCCTTGTGAACGTATCCTGCAACAGCAGCTGTTAACCCAGGGATAATGGTCACTTAATATTCACAGTAATTGCAGACCCGTAAATGACACCTGCCATCAAAAAAAATCCTGGGATCGAAAATAGACCAAGAAATTCAAAACAGGGCAACATTTCAACACGACAATTTCAAAAGGTATATTTTACTCACACTTTTTTTCTTTTCTTTTTAAACAACAAGAACAAAAAAGGCGTGGCAGAACGCTCAACATTAGGAATTATTAAAGACATGCAAATCCAGCCTACAAAAATGTATCCGAATGACCATCAGCAAAAATTCTGCAAACAATAAATGCCAAAGGGGTTGTGGAGAATTGCGTACCCTCAGCTCTAAGTGGGATGTAAACTGGTAAGAGCCATCAATGAAAACAGAATGGAGGAGCCTTCACAAGGTAAACATTGAGCTACGATTCAATCCAGCAGGCCCACTGCTGGGCCTATCACCTGAGAAGACAAAAATCAAAAAGACCCAGGCTAGCAATCCTGCCTTGCAGCAATATTTACCACAGCCAAGACTTGGAAGCAACCAAAATGTCCATCAACAGATGAATGCACAAAGAAGAAGTGGTCCACGTACACAATGGAATATTACTCTGAGAAAAAATATAAATTAAGTTTTATAAACAAACATAAGGAAGGAGACATAAGCTTTTGGAGGTTTATCGGGGCACATTCCACTCTAATGTAAAACCGAGAAACACAACTTTCAGGAAGATTCTGTTTCCCTAGTAACCAGAGTGTGTAATGTAGAAATGCTACCGCCCTGTGGCTGTTACCCACAACAGCAGCTTTAAAAGCTGTGCTAATGCTCACTTCATATTCACAAGAACTGCGGGGCGGCAAATGACACCTGCCGTCTAAATGCTTTTTTTGTTTGTTTTAATGTCTTGAGGGAGGTAATCGCCAAAAAAATTCAAAATGTGGCACATACTACATGAAAACAATTTGAATATGTAAGTTTTACTCTTTAAAAAGAAAGAAAAAGCATATGGCTAATATCTCAATATAAGGAATTATTAGACGCATGAAAATTCAACCACAAAAAGGTATCAGCTCATTCCAGTGAGAATGACCATCAGCAAAAACAACTACAAACAATAAATGCCGAAGGGGTTGTGGAGAAATGCATACTCTCAACTTTAAGTGGGATGTAAACTGGTAACAGCCACTAATAAAAACAGAAAAAGGCGTCTTTAAAAGGTAAATTTTGAGCTACCATAGGATTCAGCGGGCCCAATCCTGGGCCTATGATCTAGGAAGACAGAATTGAATGACACAGGCAGGCAATACTGCACTGTAGCAGTATTACAATAGACAAGACATGAAAACAACCAAAAAGTCCTTCAAAAGATGAATGGCCAAAGAAGAACTGGTACATGTACAGATGGAATATTAGCCAAGGAAAAAAACGGAAACAACATCGTTTGCAGCACCATAGATGAGTCTACAGGTACTCACACAACTTGAAGTAACTCAGAAAGTGAAAGACACATATCCTATGGTATCACTTATAGGTGTTACCTAAAAATTGATACCCGTGAAGATATTTCCACGAAGAAAGGCAATCACAGATTCATTAAAGAAACTTATGGTTAACCAAATGAAAAGGTGTGAGGATTGGATACATTAGAATACTGGGGTTAACAAAGATATACAAACACATGTGACATATATAATCGCCAAAGACCTACGGAATTCCAAGAGAAGACTACTCAACATTGTGTCATAACCCACAGGGGAAATGGATCCGAAGATAAATAGATATATGTATCAAAGAACCACATCTTCCACACCTAGAACGAATGAAACATTGTAATCAGATTTGTTGTTACAAAAACTAAAAATAAACATTAAATTAAAAAAATGAACAAGAAGTAATGAGACATAAACTTATGGGGGTTTTAACTGGCACATTCCATTCTACTTTACAACCTAGGAACCCTACTTCCAGGAAGGTTCTGAACACTCTGTATTAATTTATATGGGAAGAGGACCTGTTCATAAATATATATATATATAATGTTCAAATGAACTAGACTGTGTACACCTAGAATAAATAATATTCTAATCATTACCCTGATTAAAAAAATTAAAACAACAAAGAGGATGTACTCAGACATAAATTGATGGGGTTTTTTCCTTGCACATTCCATTCTAATTTACCACCTAGGAACACGACCTCCAGGAAAGCTCTGCTGCCCTAGTAATCCAGTTTGGGAATGGAGAAACGCTGCTGCCGTGTGGCCGTTTCCCACAACAGCAGCTTTCAACCCAGTGTAATGGTCACTAAATAGTAACAACAATTGCAAGCCTGTAAGTGACACACGCCCTCAAAACAAACACTGGCGTCGAAAATCGACCAAAAAATTCAAGAGAGGGCAAGGTTTCAAGAAGTCAATTTCAAGAGGTATATTTAACTCACATTTTCTCTTTTCCTTTTTTTTGTTTAACAAAAAATACCATGGGAAAAGCTCACCATCAGGAACTAATAAAGACACGCAAATCCAATCTACAAAAACTTTTACCAGACCACAGTCAGAATGATCATCAGCATAAAATCTCTAAACAATAAATAATCAAGGGGTTTTAGAGAACTGAGTACCCTCTAGCTGCTGGTGGGATGTCAAATGGTAACAGTCAGTAGTGAGAAAAGAAAGGAGGTGCGTTTAAAGGTAAAAATTGAGCTCACATATGATCTGGTGGGCCCATTACGGGCCCTATCACCTGAGAAGACCAGAATCAAAAGACACAGGCTGACAATCCTACACTGCAGCACTATTTCCCCTAGCCAAGACTTGGAACAACCAAAATGTCCATCAGCAGATGAATCCACAAGGAAGAAGCGGTCCATGTACACACAGGAATATTATTCCGATTAAAACATATAAATTAAATATAAAAAACAAACCTAAGGAAGGAGACATAAGCTTTGGGGGTGTATCCGTGCACAATCCACTCTAATTTACAACCAAGGAACACTACTTCATAAAGGTACTGTTTGCCTAGTAACCAGAGTGGGGAATGTAGAAATGCTGCCGCCCTGGGGCATTGTGCCGCAGCAGCAGCTTTAAAACCTATGCTAAAGGTCACTTCATATTCAAAAGGACTGCAGGGCTATAAATGACACCTGCCAACAAAATGGGTTGAGGGAGGTAATGGCCAAAATATTCAAAATATGGCACCTACTTCAACAAATCATTTGAATAGGTAAGCTGGACTCACTCTGTAAAAAACAAAAAGTATAAGTACATGCCTATAAGCTCAATATAAGGAATTATAAGACATATGCAAATCCAGCCACAAAAAGGTATCAGCTCACATGGGTCAGAATGACCATCATCAAAAATTCTGCAAGCCATAAATGCTGAAGGGGCTGCGGAGAAATGCGTACCCTCATCTTTGAGTGGGACTAAACTGGTAAGAGAAAATCACGTAAACCGAATGGAGGTGCCTTTAACAGGTACACATTGAGGTACCATAGGATTCAGCAGGCACACTCCTGGGCATATGACCTAAGAAGACAGAATTAGAAAGACACAGGCAGGCAAAACTGCACTGCAGCATTATTGCAATAGCCAAGACATGGAAGCTAGCAAAAACTCCATCAACAGATGAATGGAAAAGAAGAACTGGTATATGTACAGGTGCAATATTAGCCCAGGAAAAAAATGCAACAATGCCGGCCGCAGCACCATAGATGAGTCCAGAGGTAATCACAACTTGAAGTAAGTCAGAAAGCGAAGGACACATATCCTATGATATCACTTATCGGTGTTACCTAAAAACGGATACCAATGAAGATTTTTCAGAGAGAAAGGCAATCATACATTCAATCAACAAACGCATGGTTAACCAAATGGAAAGGTGTGAGGATTGGATAAATTAGGATATTGGGATAAACAGAGATATACCAACACATGTGAAATATATAAGCACCAAAGACCTACGGAACACCGAGAGAAGACTACTCAACATTGTGTCATAACCCACATGGGAAATGGATCCGAAGATGAATAGATATATGTATATGTGTAAAAGAATGACACCTTGCACACCTAGCAGAAACAAAACATTGTAATCAAATTTGCTGTGATCACAAATAAAAATTAAATTAAGAAAGCCAACAAGAAGTAATGAGACCTAAACTTATGGAGGTTTTTGCTGGCACATTCCATTCTAATTTACAAGTTGGAACGTTACACCCAGGAAGGCTCTTTGGCCCTAGTTAACCAGATTTGGGAATGGAGAACTGCCACAGCCTTGTGACCATCTCCTGCAAAAGCAGATTTAAACACAGTGCTAAGGGTCACTTAATATTCACAAGAATTGCAGCTCTGTAAATGACACCTGCCCTCAAAAAATATCCTGGGTTCAAATATCGACGAAAAAATTCAAAAGAGAGCAACCTTTGAAGAAGACAATTTCAGGAGGCATATTTAACTTATATATTTTTTTCGTTCTATTTTTTGTTTGTTTGTTTAACCATAAAGGCCATGGAAAAAGCTCAACGTCAGGAATTAATAAAGATATGCAAATGCAATCTACAAAAACTTTTACCTGACAACAGTCAGAATGATCATAAGCAAAAATCTCTAAACAATAAATACTCAAGGGGTTTTAGAGACCTGTGTGCCCTCTAGCTGCTGGTGGGATGTCAACTGGGAACAGCCAATAGTGAGAACAGAAAGGAGGTGGGTTTAAAGGTAAAAATTGAGCCACCATATGATCTGGTAGGCCCATTACGGGCCCTATCACCTGAGAAGACCAGAATCAAAAGAAACAGGTTGACAATCGTACACTGCAGCACTATTTACCCTAGCCAAGACTTGGAACAACCAAAATTTCCATCAACAGATGAATGCACAAAGAAGAAGTGGTCCACGTACACAAAGGAATATTACTCCGATAAAAAATATAAATGAAATATAAAAAACAAACCTAAGTTAAGGAGACATAAGCTTTGGAGGTGTATCCGTGCACAATCCACTCGAATTTACAACCAAGGAACACTACTTCCAGGCAGGTACTTTTTCCCTCGTAACCAGTGGGGAATGTAGAAATCCTGCCGCCCTGTGGCCCTTTGCCGCAACAGCAGTTTTAAAACCTGTGCTAAAGGACACTTCATATTCCCAAGGACTGCAGGGCTATAAATGACACCTGCCAACAAAATGTGTTGAGGGAGGTAATGGCCAAAAGAATTCAAAATATGGCACATACTTCAAGAAACCATTTGAATAGGTAAGCTGTACTCACTCTTTAAAAAACAACAAAAAAGTACATGGCTATAAGCTCAATATAAGGAATGATAAGACATATGCAAATCCAGCCACAAAAAGGTATCAGCTCACACCGGTCAGAATGACCATCAGCAAAAAAATACAAACAATAAATCCTGAAGGGGTTGTGGCGAAATTCATACCCTCAACTTTAAGTGGCTCGTAAACTGGTAAGTGCCACTAATGAAAACAGAATGGAGCTGCCTTTAAAAGGTAAACATTGAGATACCACATGACCCTGCAGGCCCACTCCTTGGCCTATAACCTAGGGAGACAGAAATATAAAGACACAGGCAGGCAAAACTGCACTTCGGCAGTACTAAAATAGCCAAGACATGGAAAAAACCAAAAAGTCCATCAAGAGACGAATGGACACAGAAGAACTGGTATGGGTACACATGGAATATTAGTCACGAAAAAAAAATGAAACAATGCAGTTTGCGGAACCATAGATGAGTCTGGAGGTAATCACACAACTTGCAGTAAGTCAGAAGGCGAAAGACACATACCCTATTATATCAATTATAGGTGTTACCTAAAAATTGATACCAATGAAGGTATCTCCACAGAGAAAGGCAATCACAGATTTCTTAAACAAACTTTTGGGTAACCAATTGGAAAGTTGTGAAGATTGGCTACATTAGGATATTGGGGTTAACAGAGATATACAAACACAGGTGAAATATATAATCACCAAAGACCTACGGAATTCCAAGAGAAGACTACTCAACACTGTGTCATAACCTACATTGGGTAGGGATCCGAAGATGAATAGATATATGTATATGTGTAAGAAAACCACATCTTGCACACCTAGAACAAACAAAACATTGTAATCAAATTTGCTGTGATAACAAATAAAATTTAAATTAAAAAAACGGACAAGACGTAATGAGACAAACGTATGGGGGGTTTTCCTGGCACATTCCATTCTAATTTACAACCTAGGAACAGGACTTCCAGGAAGGCTCTGTTGCCCTAGTAACCAGATTTGGGCATGGAGAAATGCTGCAGCCTTGTGAACGTATCCTGCAACAGCAGCTGTTAACCCAGGGATAATGGTCACTTAATATTCACAGTAATTGCAGACCCGTAAATGACACCTGCCATCAAAAAAAATCCTGGGATCGAAAATAGACCAAGAAATTCAAAACAGGGCAACATTTCAACACGACAATTTCAAAAGGTATATTTTACTCACACTTTTTTTCTTTTCTTTTTAAACAACAAGAACAAAAAAGGCGTGGCAGAACGCTCAACATTAGGAATTATTAAAGACATGCAAATCCAGCCTACAAAAATGTATCCGAATGACCATCAGCAAAAATTCTGCAAACAATAAATGCCAAAGGGGTTGTGGAGAATTGCGTACCCTCAGCTCTAAGTGGGATGTAAACTGGTAAGAGCCATCAATGAAAACAGAATGGAGGAGCCTTCACAAGGTAAACATTGAGCTACGATTCAATCCAGCAGGCCCACTGCTGGGCCTATCACCTGAGAAGACAAAAATCAAAAAGACCCAGGCTAGCAATCCTGCCTTGCAGCAATATTTACCACAGCCAAGACTTGGAAGCAACCAAAATGTCCATCAACAGATGAATGCACAAAGAAGAAGTGGTCCACGTACACAATGGAATATTACTCTGAGAAAAAATATAAATTAAGTTTTATAAACAAACATAAGGAAGGAGACATAAGCTTTTGGAGGTTTATCGGGGCACATTCCACTCTAATGTAAAACCGAGAAACACAACTTTCAGGAAGATTCTGTTTCCCTAGTAACCAGAGTGTGTAATGTAGAAATGCTACCGCCCTGTGGCTGTTACCCACAACAGCAGCTTTAAAAGCTGTGCTAATGCTCACTTCATATTCACAAGAACTGCGGGGCGGCAAATGACACCTGCCGTCTAAATGCTTTTTTTGTTTGTTTTAATGTCTTGAGGGAGGTAATCGCCAAAAAAATTCAAAATGTGGCACATACTACATGAAAACAATTTGAATATGTAAGTTTTACTCTTTAAAAAGAAAGAAAAAGCATATGGCTAATATCTCAATATAAGGAATTATTAGACGCATGAAAATTCAACCACAAAAAGGTATCAGCTCATTCCAGTGAGAATGACCATCAGCAAAAACAACTACAAACAATAAATGCCGAAGGGGTTGTGGAGAAATGCATACTCTCAACTTTAAGTGGGATGTAAACTGGTAACAGCCACTAATAAAAACAGAAAAAGGTGTCTTTAAAAGGTAAATTTTGAGCTACCATAGGATTCAGCGGGCCCAATCCTGGGCCTATGATCTAGGAAGACAGAATTGAATGACACAGGCAGGCAATACTGCACTGTAGCAGTATTACAATAGACAAGACATGAAAACAACCAAAAAGTCCTTCAAAAGATGAATGGCCAAAGAAGAACTGGTACATGTACAGATGGAATATTAGCCAAGGAAAAAAACGGAAACAACATCGTTTGCAGCACCATAGATGAGTCTACAGGTACTCACACAACTTGAAGTAACTCAGAAAGCGAAAGACACATATCCTA
Source organism: Balaenoptera physalus (assembly GCF_965194825.1). Lineage (NCBI taxonomy): Eukaryota > Metazoa > Chordata > Mammalia > Artiodactyla > Balaenopteridae > Balaenoptera > Balaenoptera physalus. The sequence continues at coordinate 144,654 of NW_028125495.1, read as the reverse complement.
TGGTATCACTTATAGGTGTTACCTAAAAATTGATACCCGTGAAGATATTTCCACGAAGAAAGGCAATCACAGATTCATTAAAGAAACTTATGGTTAACCAAATGAAAAGGTGTGAGGATTGGATACATTAGAATACTGGGGTTAACAAAGATATACAAACACATGTGACATATATAATCGCCAAAGACCTACGGAATTCCAAGAGAAGACTACTCAACATTGTGTCATAACCCACAGGGGAAATGGATCCGAAGATAAATAGATATATGTATCAAAGAACCACATCTTCCACACCTAGAACGAATGAAACATTGTAATCAGATTTGTTGTTACAAAAACTAAAAATAAACATTAAATTAAAAAAATGAACAAGAAGTAATGAGACATAAACTTATGGGGGTTTTAACTGGCACATTCCATTCTACTTTACAACCTAGGAACCCTACTTCCAGGAAGGTTCTGAACACTCTGTATTAATTTATATGGGAAGAGGACCTGTTCATAAATATATATATATATAATGTTCAAATGAACTAGACTGTGTACACCTAGAATAAATAATATTCTAATCATTACCCTGATTAAAAAAATTAAAACAACAAAGAGGATGTACTCAGACATAAATTGATGGGGTTTTTTCCTTGCACATTCCATTCTAATTTACCACCTAGGAACACGACCTCCAGGAAAGCTCTGCTGCCCTAGTAATCCAGTTTGGGAATGGAGAAACGCTGCTGCCGTGTGGCCGTTTCCCACAACAGCAGCTTTCAACCCAGTGTAATGGTCACTAAATAGTAACAACAATTGCAAGCCTGTAAGTGACACACGCCCTCAAAACAAACACTGGCGTCGAAAATCGACCAAAAAATTCAAGAGAGGGCAAGGTTTCAAGAAGTCAATTTCAAGAGGTATATTTAACTCACATTTTCTCTTTTCCTTTTTTTTGTTTAACAAAAAATACCATGGGAAAAGCTCACCATCAGGAACTAATAAAGACACGCAAATCCAATCTACAAAAACTTTTACCAGACCACAGTCAGAATGATCATCAGCATAAAATCTCTAAACAATAAATAATCAAGGGGTTTTAGAGAACTGAGTACCCTCTAGCTGCTGGTGGGATGTCAAATGGTAACAGTCAGTAGTGAGAAAAGAAAGGAGGTGCGTTTAAAGGTAAAAATTGAGCTCACATATGATCTGGTGGGCCCATTACGGGCCCTATCACCTGAGAAGACCAGAATCAAAAGACACAGGCTGACAATCCTACACTGCAGCACTATTTCCCCTAGCCAAGACTTGGAACAACCAAAATGTCCATCAGCAGATGAATCCACAAGGAAGAAGCGGTCCATGTACACACAGGAATATTATTCCGATTAAAACATATAAATTAAATATAAAAAACAAACCTAAGGAAGGAGACATAAGCTTTGGGGGTGTATCCGTGCACAATCCACTCTAATTTACAACCAAGGAACACTACTTCATAAAGGTACTGTTTGCCTAGTAACCAGAGTGGGGAATGTAGAAATGCTGCCGCCCTGGGGCATTGTGCCGCAGCAGCAGCTTTAAAACCTATGCTAAAGGTCACTTCATATTCAAAAGGACTGCAGGGCTATAAATGACACCTGCCAACAAAATGGGTTGAGGGAGGTAATGGCCAAAATATTCAAAATATGGCACCTACTTCAACAAATCATTTGAATAGGTAAGCTGGACTCACTCTGTAAAAAACAAAAAGTATAAGTACATGCCTATAAGCTCAATATAAGGAATTATAAGACATATGCAAATCCAGCCACAAAAAGGTATCAGCTCACATGGGTCAGAATGACCATCATCAAAAATTCTGCAAGCCATAAATGCTGAAGGGGCTGCGGAGAAATGCGTACCCTCATCTTTGAGTGGGACTAAACTGGTAAGAGAAAATCACGTAAACCGAATGGAGGTGCCTTTAACAGGTACACATTGAGGTACCATAGGATTCAGCAGGCACACTCCTGGGCATATGACCTAAGAAGACAGAATTAGAAAGACACAGGCAGGCAAAACTGCACTGCAGCATTATTGCAATAGCCAAGACATGGAAGCTAGCAAAAACTCCATCAACAGATGAATGGAAAAGAAGAACTGGTATATGTACAGGTGCAATATTAGCCCAGGAAAAAAATGCAACAATGCCGGCCGCAGCACCATAGATGAGTCCAGAGGTAATCACAACTTGAAGTAAGTCAGAAAGCGAAGGACACATATCCTATGATATCACTTATCGGTGTTACCTAAAAACGGATACCAATGAAGATTTTTCAGAGAGAAAGGCAATCATACATTCAATCAACAAACGCATGGTTAACCAAATGGAAAGGTGTGAGGATTGGATAAATTAGGATATTGGGATAAACAGAGATATACCAACACATGTGAAATATATAAGCACCAAAGACCTACGGAACACCGAGAGAAGACTACTCAACATTGTGTCATAACCCACATGGGAAATGGATCCGAAGATGAATAGATATATGTATATGTGTAAAAGAATGACACCTTGCACACCTAGCAGAAACAAAACATTGTAATCAAATTTGCTGTGATAACAAATAAAAATTAAATTAATAAAGCCAACAAGAAGTAATGAGACCTAAACTTATGGAGGTTTTTGCTGGCACATTCCATTCTAATTTACAAGTTGGAACGTTACACCCAGGAAGGCTCTTTGGCCCTAGTTAACCAGATTTGGGAATGGAGAACTGCCACAGCCTTGTGACCATCTCCTGCAAAAGCAGATTTAAACACAGTGCTAAGGGTCACTTAATATTCACAAGAATTGCAGCTCTGTAAATGACACCTGCCCTCAAAAAATATCCTGGGTTCAAATATCGACGAAAAAATTCAAAAGAGAGCAACCTTTGAAGAAGACAATTTCAGGAGGCATATTTAACTTATATATTTTTTTCGTTCTATTTTTTGTTTGTTTGTTTAACCATAAAGGCCATGGAAAAAGCTCAACGTCAGGAATTAATAAAGATATGCAAATGCAATCTACAAAAACTTTTACCTGACAACAGTCAGAATGATCATAAGCAAAAATCTCTAAACAATAAATACTCAAGGGGTTTTAGAGACCTGTGTGCCCTCTAGCTGCTGGTGGGATGTCAACTGGGAACAGCCAATAGTGAGAACAGAAAGGAGGTGGGTTTAAAGGTAAAAATTGAGCCACCATATGATCTGGTAGGCCCATTACGGGCCCTATCACCTGAGAAGACCAGAATCAAAAGAAACAGGTTGACAATCGTACACTGCAGCACTATTTACCCTAGCCAAGACTTGGAACAACCAAAATTTCCATCAACAGATGAATGCACAAAGAAGAAGTGGTCCACGTACACAAAGGAATATTACTCCGATAAAAAATATAAATGAAATATAAAAAACAAACCTAAGTTAAGGAGACATAAGCTTTGGAGGTGTATCCGTGCACAATCCACTCGAATTTACAACCAAGGAACACTACTTCCAGGCAGGTACTTTTTCCCTCGTAACCAGTGGGGAATGTAGAAATCCTGCCGCCCTGTGGCCCTTTGCCGCAACAGCAGTTTTAAAACCTGTGCTAAAGGACACTTCATATTCCCAAGGACTGCAGGGCTATAAATGACACCTGCCAACAAAATGTGTTGAGGGAGGTAATGGCCAAAAGAATTCAAAATATGGCACATACTTCAAGAAACCATTTGAATAGGTAAGCTGTACTCACTCTTTAAAAAACAACAAAAAAGTACATGGCTATAAGCTCAATATAAGGAATGATAAGACATATGCAAATCCAGCCACAAAAAGGTATCAGCTCACACCGGTCAGAATGACCATCAGCAAAAAAATACAAACAATAAATCCTGAAGGGGTTGTGGCGAAATTCATACCCTCAACTTTAAGTGGCTCGTAAACTGGTAAGTGCCACTAATGAAAACAGAATGGAGCTGCCTTTAAAAGGTAAACATTGAGATACCACATGACCCTGCAGGCCCACTCCTTGGCCTATAACCTAGGGAGACAGAAATATAAAGACACAGGCAGGCAAAACTGCACTTCGGCAGTACTAAAATAGCCAAGACATGGAAAAAACCAAAAAGTCCATCAAGAGACGAATGGACACAGAAGAACTGGTATGGGTACACATGGAATATTAGTCACGAAAAAAAAATGAAACAATGCAGTTTGCGGAACCATAGATGAGTCTGGAGGTAATCACACAACTTGCAGTAAGTCAGAAGGCGAAAGACACATACCCTATTATATCAATTATAGGTGTTACCTAAAAATTGATACCAATGAAGGTATCTCCACAGAGAAAGGCAATCACAGATTTCTTAAACAAACTTTTGGGTAACCAATTGGAAAGTTGTGAAGATTGGCTACATTAGGATATTGGGGTTAACAGAGATATACAAACACAGGTGAAATATATAATCACCAAAGACCTATGGAATTCCAAGAGAAGACTACTCAACACTGTGTCATAACCTACATTGGGTAGGGATCCGAAGATGAATAGATATATGTATATGTGTAAGAAAACCACATCTTGCACACCTAGAACAAACAAAACATTGTAATCAAATTTGCTGTGATAACAAATAAAATTTAAATTAAAAAAACGGACAAGACGTAATGAGACAAACGTATGGGGGGTTTTCCTGGCACATTCCATTCTAATTTACAACCTAGGAACAGGACTTCCAGGAAGGCTCTGTTGCCCTAGTAACCAGATTTGGGCATGGAGAAATGCTGCAGCCTTGTGAACGTATCCTGCAACAGCAGCTGTTAACCCAGGGATAATGGTCACTTAATATTCACAGTAATTGCAGACCCGTAAATGACACCTGCCATCAAAAAAAATCCTGGGATCGAAAATAGACCAAGAAATTCAAAACAGGGCAACATTTCAACACGACAATTTCAAAAGGTATATTTTACTCACACTTTTTTTCTTTTCTTTTTAAACAACAAGAACAAAAAAGGCGTGGCAGAACGCTCAACATTAGGAATTATTAAAGACATGCAAATCCAGCCTACAAAAATGTATCCGAATGACCATCAGCAAAAATTCTGCAAACAATAAATGCCAAAGGGGTTGTGGAGAATTGCGTACCCTCAGCTCTAAGTGGGATGTAAACTGGTAAGAGCCATCAATGAAAACAGAATGGAGGAGCCTTCACAAGGTAAACATTGAGCTACGATTCAATCCAGCAGGCCCACTGCTGGGCCTATCACCTGAGAAGACAAAAATCAAAAAGACCCAGGCTAGCAATCCTGCCTTGCAGCAATATTTACCACAGCCAAGACTTGGAAGCAACCAAAATGTCCATCAACAGATGAATGCACAAAGAAGAAGTGGTCCACGTACACAATGGAATATTACTCTGAGAAAAAATATAAATTAAGTTTTATAAACAAACATAAGGAAGGAGACATAAGCTTTTGGAGGTTTATCGGGGCACATTCCACTCTAATGTAAAACCGAGAAACACAACTTTCAGGAAGATTCTGTTTCCCTAGTAACCAGAGTGTGTAATGTAGAAATGCTACCGCCCTGTGGCTGTTACCCACAACAGCAGCTTTAAAAGCTGTGCTAATGCTCACTTCATATTCACAAGAACTGCGGGGCGGCAAATGACACCTGCCGTCTAAATGCTTTTTTTGTTTGTTTTAATGTCTTGAGGGAGGTAATCGCCAAAAAAATTCAAAATGTGGCACATACTACATGAAAACAATTTGAATATGTAAGTTTTACTCTTTAAAAAGAAAGAAAAAGCATATGGCTAATATCTCAATATAAGGAATTATTAGACGCATGAAAATTCAACCACAAAAAGGTATCAGCTCATTCCAGTGAGAATGACCATCAGCAAAAACAACTACAAACAATAAATGCCGAAGGGGTTGTGGAGAAATGCATACTCTCAACTTTAAGTGGGATGTAAACTGGTAACAGCCACTAATAAAAACAGAAAAAGGTGTCTTTAAAAGGTAAATTTTGAGCTACCATAGGATTCAGCGGGCCCAATCCTGGGCCTATGATCTAGGAAGACAGAATTGAATGACACAGGCAGGCAATACTGCACTGTAGCAGTATTACAATAGACAAGACATGAAAACAACCAAAAAGTCCTTCAAAAGATGAATGGCCAAAGAAGAACTGGTACATGTACAGATGGAATATTAGCCAAGGAAAAAAACGGAAACAACATCGTTTGCAGCACCATAGATGAGTCTACAGGTACTCACACAACTTGAAGTAACTCAGAAAGCGAAAGACACATATCCTATGGTATCACTTATAGGTGTTACCTAAAAATTGATACCCGTGAAGATATTTCCACGAAGAAAGGCAATCACAGATTCATTAAAGAAACTTATGGTTAACCAAATGAAAAGGTGTGAGGATTGGATACATTAGAATACTGGGGTTAACAAAGATATACAAACATATGTGAAATATATAATCGCCAAAGACCTACGGAATTCCAAGAGAAGACTACTAAACACTGTGTCATAACCCACAGGGGAAATGGATCCGAAGATAAATAGATATATGTATCAAAGAACCACATCTTCCACACCTAGAACAAATGAAACATTGTAATCAGATTTGTTGTTACAAAAACTAAAAATAAACATTAAATTAAAAAAATGAACAAGAAGTAATGAGACATAAACTTATGGGGGTTTTAACTGGCACATTCCATTCTACTTTACAACCTAGGAACCCTACTTCCAGGAAGGTTCTGAACACTCTGTATTAATTTATATGGGAAGAGGACCTGTTCATAAATATATAAATATATATAATGTTCAAATGAACTAGACTGTGTACACCTAGAATAAATAATATTCTAATCATTACCCTGATTAAAAAAATTAAAACAACAAAGAGGATGTACTCAGACATAAATTGATGGGGTTTTTTCCTTGCACATTCCATTCTAATTTACCACCTAGGAACACGACCTCCAGGAAAGCTCTGCTGCCCTAGTAATCCAGTTTGGGAATGGAGAAACGCTGCTGCCGTGTGGCCGTTTCCCACAACAGCAGCTTTCAACCCAGTGTAATGGTCACTAAATAGTAACAACAATTGCAAGCCTGTAAGTGACACACGCCCTCAAAACAAACACTGGCGTCGAAAATCGACCAAAAAATTCAAGAGAGGGCAAGGTTTCAAGAAGTCAATTTCAAGAGGTATATTTAACTCACATTTTCTCTTTTCCTTTTTTTTGTTTAACAAAAAATACCATGGGAAAAGCTCACCATCAGGAACTAATAAAGACACGCAAATCCAATCTACAAAAACTTTTACCAGACCACAGTCAGAATGATCATCAGCATAAAATCTCTAAACAATAAATAATCAAGGGGTTTTAGAGAACTGAGTACCCTCTAGCTGCTGGTGGGATGTCAAATGGTAACAGTCAGTAGTGAGAAAAGAAAGGAGGTGCGTTTAAAGGTAAAAATTGAGCTCACATATGATCTGGTGGGCCCATTACGGGCCCTATCACCTGAGAAGACCAGAATCAAAAGACACAGGCTGACAATCCTACACTGCAGCACTATTTCCCCTAGCCAAGACTTGGAACAACCAAAATGTCCATCAGCAGATGAATCCACAAGGAAGAAGCGGTCCATGTACACACAGGAATATTATTCCGATTAAAACATATAAATTAAATATAAAAAACAAACCTAAGGAAGGAGACATAAGCTTTGGGGGTGTATCCGTGCACAATCCACTCTAATTTACAACCAAGGAACACTACTTCATAAAGGTACTGTTTGCCTAGTAACCAGAGTGGGGAATGTAGAAATGCTGCCGCCCTGGGGCATTGTGCCGCAGCAGCAGCTTTAAAACCTATGCTAAAGGTCACTTCATATTCAAAAGGACTGCAGGGCTATAAATGACACCTGCCAACAAAATGGGTTGAGGGAGGTAATGGCCAAAATATTCAAAATATGGCACCTACTTCAACAAATCATTTGAATAGGTAAGCTGGACTCACTCTGTAAAAAACAAAAAGTATAAGTACATGCCTATAAGCTCAATATAAGGAATTATAAGACATATGCAAATCCAGCCACAAAAAGGTATCAGCTCACATGGGTCAGAATGACCATCATCAAAAATTCTGCAAGCCATAAATGCTGAAGGGGCTGCGGAGAAATGCGTACCCTCATCTTTGAGTGGGACTAAACTGGTAAGAGAAAATCACGTAAACCGAATGGAGGTGCCTTTAACAGGTACACATTGAGGTACCATAGGATTCAGCAGGCACACTCCTGGGCATATGACCTAAGAAGACAGAATTAGAAAGACACAGGCAGGCAAAACTGCACTGCAGCATTATTGCAATAGCCAAGACATGGAAGCTAGCAAAAACTCCATCAACAGATGAATGGAAAAGAAGAACTGGTATATGTACAGGTGCAATATTAGCCCAGGAAAAAAATGCAACAATGCCGGCCGCAGCACCATAGATGAGTCCAGAGGTAATCACAACTTGAAGTAAGTCAGAAAGCGAAGGACACATATCCTATGATATCACTTATCGGTGTTACCTAAAAACGGATACCAATGAAGATTTTTCAGAGAGAAAGGCAATCATACATTCAATCAACAAACGCATGGTTAACCAAATGGAAAGGTGTGAGGATTGGATAAATTAGGATATTGGGATAAACAGAGATATACCAACACATGTGAAATATATAAGCACCAAAGACCTACGGAACACCGAGAGAAGACTACTCAACATTGTGTCATAACCCACATGGGAAATGGATCCGAAGATGAATAGATATATGTATATGTGTAAAACAATGACACCTTGCACACCTAGGAGAAACAAAACATTGTAATCAAATTTGCTGTGATAACAAATAAAAATTAAATTAAGAAAGCCAACAAGAAGTAATGAGACCTAAACTTATGGAGGTTTTTGCTGGCACATTCCATTCTAATTTACAAGTTGGAACGTTACACCCAGGAAGGCTCTTTGGCCCTAGTTAACCAGATTTGGGAATGGAGCACTGCCACAGCCTTGTGACCATCTCCTGCAAAAGCAGATTTAAACACAGTGCTAAGGGTCACTTAATATTCACAAGAATTGCAGCTCTGTAAATGACACCTGCCCTCAAAAGATATCCTGGGTTCAAATATCGACGAAAAAATTCAAAAGAGGGCAACCTTTCAAGAAGACAATTTCAGGAGGCATATTTAACTTATATATTTTTTTCGTTCTATTTTTTGTTTGTTTGTTTAACCATAAAGGCCATGGAAAAAGCTCAACGTCAGGAATTAATAAAGATATGCAAATGCAATCTACAAAAACTTTTACCTGACAACAGTCAGAATGAGCATAAGCAAAAATCTCTAAACAATAAATTCTCAAGGGGTTTTAGAGACCTGTGTGCCCTCTAGCTGCTGGTGGGATGTCAACTGGGAACAGCCAATAGTGAGAACAGAAAGGAGGTGGGTTTAAAGGTAAAAATTGAGCCACCATATGATCTGGTAGGCCCATTACGGGCCCTATCACCTGAGAAGACCAGAATCAAAAGAAACAGGTTGACAATCGTACACTGCAGCACTATTTACCCTAGCCAAGACTTGGAACAACCAAAATTTCCATCAACAGATGAATGCACAAAGAAGAAGTGGTCCACGTACACAAAGGAATATTACTCCGATAAAAAATATAAATGAAATATAAAAAACAAACCTAAGTTAAGGAGACATAAGCTTTGGAGGTGTATCCGTGCACAATCCACTCGAATTTACAACCAAGGAACACTACTTCCAGGCAGGTACTTTTTCCCTCGTAACCAGTGGGGAATGTAGAAATCCTGCCGCCCTGTGGCCCTTTGCCGCAACAGCAGTTTTAAAACCTGTGCTAAAGGACACTTCATATTCCCAAGGACTGCAGGGCTATAAATGACACCTGCCAACAAAATGTGTTGAGGGAGGTAATGGCCAAAAGAATTCAAAATATGGCACATACTTCAAGAAACCATTTGAATAGGTAAGCTGTACTCACTCTTTAAAAAACAACAAAAAAGTACATGGCTATAAGCTCAATATAAGGAATGATAAGACATATGCAAATCCAGCCACAAAAAGGTATCAGCTCACACCGGTCAGAATGACCATCAGCAAAAAAATACAAACAATAAATCCTGAAGGGGTTGTGGCGAAATTCATACCCTCAACTTTAAGTGGCTCGTAAACTGGTAAGTGCCACTAATGAAAACAGAATGGAGCTGCCTTTAAAAGGTAAACATTGAGATACCACATGACCCTGCAGGCCCACTCCTTGGCCTATAACCTAGGGAGACAGAAATATAAAGACACAGGCAGGCAAAACTGCACTTCGGCAGTACTAAAATAGCCAAGACATGGAAAAAACCAAAAAGTCCATCAAGAGACGAATGGACACAGAAGAACTGGTATGGGTACACATGGAATATTAGTCACGAAAAAAAAATGAAACAATGCAGTTTGCGGAACCATAGATGAGTCTGGAGGTAATCACACAACTTGCAGTAAGTCAGAAGGCGAAAGACACATACCCTATTATATCAATTATAGGTGTTACCTAAAAATTGATACCAATGAAGGTATCTCCACAGAGAAAGGCAATCACAGATTTCTTAAACAAACTTTTGGGTAACCAATTGGAAAGTTGTGAAGATTGGCTACATTAGGATATTGGGGTTAACAGAGATATACAAACACAGGTGAAATATATAATCACCAAAGACCTACGGAATTCCAAGAGAAGACTACTCAACACTGTGTCATAACCTACATTGGGTAGGGATCCGAAGATGAATAGATATATGTATATGTGTAAGAAAACCACATCTTGCACACCTAGAACAAACAAAACATTGTAATCAAATTTGCTGTGATAACAAATAAAATTTAAATTAAAAAAACGGACAAGACGTAATGAGACAAACGTATGGGGGGTTTTCCTGGCACATTCCATTCTAATTTACAACCTAGGAACAGGACTTCCAGGAAGGCTCTGTTGCCCTAGTAACCAGATTTGGGCATGGAGAAATGCTGCAGCCTTGTGAACGTATCCTGCAACAGCAGCTGTTAACCCAGGGATAATGGTCACTTAATATTCACAATAATTGCAGACCCGTAAATGACACCTGCCATCAAAAAAAATCCTGGGATCGAAAATAGACCAAGAAATTCAAAACAGGGCAACATTTCAACACGACAATTTCAAAAGGTATATTTTACTCACACTTTTTTTCTTTTCTTTTTAAACAACAAGAACAAAAAAGGCGTGGCAGAACGCTCAACATTAGGAATTATTAAAGACATGCAAATCCAGCCTACAAAAATGTATCCGAATGACCATCAGCAAAAATTCTGCAAACAATAAATGCCAAAGGGGTTGTGGAGAATTGCGTACCCTCAGCTCTAAGTGGGATGTAAACTGGTAAGAGCCATCAATGAAAACAGAATGGAGGAGCCTTCACAAGGTAAACATTGAGCTACGATTCAATCCAGCAGGCCCACTGCTGGGCCTATCACCTGAGAAGACAAAAATCAAAAAGACCCAGGCTAGCAATCCTGCCTTGCAGCAATATTTACCACAGCCAAGACTTGGAAGCAACCAAAATGTCCATCAACAGATGAATGCACAAAGAAGAAGTGGTCCACGTACACAATGGAATATTACTCTGAGAAAAAATATAAATTAAGTTTTATAAACAAACATAAGGAAGGAGACATAAGCTTTTGGAGGTTTATCGGGGCACATTCCACTCTAATGTAAAACCGAGAAACACAACTTTCAGGAAGATTCTGTTTCCCTAGTAACCAGAGTGTGTAATGTAGAAATGCTACCGCCCTGTGGCTGTTACCCACAACAGCAGCTTTAAAAGCTGTGCTAATGCTCACTTCATATTCACAAGAACTGCGGGGCGGCAAATGACACCTGCCGTCTAAATGCTTTTTTTGTTTGTTTTAATGTCTTGAGGGAGGTAATCGCCAAAAAAATTCAAAATGTGGCACATACTACATGAAAACAATTTGAATATGTAAGTTTTACTCTTTAAAAAGAAAGAAAAAGCATATGGCTAATATCTCAATATAAGGAATTATTAGACGCATGAAAATTCAACCACAAAAAGGTATCAGCTCATTCCAGTGAGAATGACCATCAGCAAAAACAACTACAAACAATAAATGCCGAAGGGGTTGTGGAGAAATGCATACTCTCAACTTTAAGTGGGATGTAAACTGGTAACAGCCACTAATAAAAACAGAAAAAGGTGTCTTTAAAAGGTAAATTTTGAGCTACCATAGGATTCAGCGGGCCCAATCCTGGGCCTATGATCTAGGAAGACAGAATTGAATGACACAGGCAGGCAATACTGCACTGTAGCAGTATTACAATAGACAAGACATGAAAACAACCAAAAAGTCCTTCAAAAGATGAATGGCCAAAGAAGAACTGGTACATGTACAGATGGAATATTAGCCAAGGAAAAAAACGGAAACAACATCGTTTGCAGCACCATAGATGAGTCTACAGGTACTCACACAACTTGAAGTAACTCAGAAAGCGAAAGACACATATCCTATGGTATCACTTATAGGTGTTACCTAAAAATTGATACCCGTGAAGATATTTCCACGAAGAAAGGCAATCACAGATTCATTAAAGAAACTTATGGTTAACCAAATGAAAAGGTGTGAGGATTGGATACATTAGAATACTGGGGTTAACAAAGATATACAAACACATGTGACATATATAATCGCCAAAGACCTACGGAATTCCAAGAGAAGACTACTCAACATTGTGTCATAACCCACAGGGGAAATGGATCCGAAGATAAATAGATATATGTATCAAAGAACCACATCTTCCACACCTAGAACGAATGAAACATTGTAATCAGATTTGTTGTTACAAAAACTAAAAATAAACATTAAATTAAAAAAATGAACAAGAAGTAATGAGACATAAACTTATGGGGGTTTTAACTGGCACATTCCATTCTACTTTACAACCTAGGAACCCTACTTCCAGGAAGGTTCTGAACACTCTGTATTAATTTATATGGGAAGAGGACCTGTTCATAAATATATATATATATAATGTTCAAATGAACTAGACTGTGTACACCTAGAATAAATAATATTCTAATCATTACCCTGATTAAAAAAATTAAAACAACAAAGAGGATGTACTCAGACATAAATTGATGGGGTTTTTTCCTTGCACATTCCATTCTAATTTACCACCTAGGAACACGACCTCCAGGAAAGCTCTGCTGCCCTAGTAATCCAGTTTGGGAATGGAGAAACGCTGCTGCCGTGTGGCCGTTTCCCACAACAGCAGCTTTCAACCCAGTGTAATGGTCACTAAATAGTAACAACAATTGCAAGCCTGTAAGTGACACACGCCCTCAAAACAAACACTGGCGTCGAAAATCGACCAAAAAATTCAAGAGAGGGCAAGGTTTCAAGAAGTCAATTTCAAGAGGTATATTTAACTCACATTTTCTCTTTTCCTTTTTTTTGTTTAACAAAAAATACCATGGGAAAAGCTCACCATCAGGAACTAATAAAGACACGCAAATCCAATCTACAAAAACTTTTACCAGACCACAGTCAGAATGATCATCAGCATAAAATCTCTAAACAATAAATAATCAAGGGGTTTTAGAGAACTGAGTACCCTCTAGCTGCTGGTGGGATGTCAAATGGTAACAGTCAGTAGTGAGAAAAGAAAGGAGGTGCGTTTAAAGGTAAAAATTGAGCTCACATATGATCTGGTGGGCCCATTACGGGCCCTATCACCTGAGAAGACCAGAATCAAAAGACACAGGCTGACAATCCTACACTGCAGCACTATTTCCCCTAGCCAAGACTTGGAACAACCAAAATGTCCATCAGCAGATGAATCCACAAGGAAGAAGCGGTCCATGTACACACAGGAATATTATTCCGATTAAAACATATAAATTAAATATAAAAAACAAACCTAAGGAAGGAGACATAAGCTTTGGGGGTGTATCCGTGCACAATCCACTCTAATTTACAACCAAGGAACACTACTTCATAAAGGTACTGTTTGCCTAGTAACCAGAGTGGGGAATGTAGAAATGCTGCCGCCCTGGGGCATTGTGCCGCAGCAGCAGCTTTAAAACCTATGCTAAAGGTCACTTCATATTCAAAAGGACTGCAGGGCTATAAATGACACCTGCCAACAAAATGGGTTGAGGGAGGTAATGGCCAAAATATTCAAAATATGGCACCTACTTCAACAAATCATTTGAATAGGTAAGCTGGACTCACTCTGTAAAAAACAAAAAGTATAAGTACATGCCTATAAGCTCAATATAAGGAATTATAAGACATATGCAAATCCAGCCACAAAAAGGTATCAGCTCACATGGGTCAGAATGACCATCATCAAAAATTCTGCAAGCCATAAATGCTGAAGGGGCTGCGGAGAAATGCGTACCCTCATCTTTGAGTGGGACTAAACTGGTAAGAGAAAATCACGTAAACCGAATGGAGGTGCCTTTAACAGGTACACATTGAGGTACCATAGGATTCAGCAGGCACACTCCTGGGCATATGACCTAAGAAGACAGAATTAGAAAGACACAGGCAGGCAAAACTGCACTGCAGCATTATTGCAATAGCCAAGACATGGAAGCTAGCAAAAACTCCATCAACAGATGAATGGAAAAGAAGAACTGGTATATGTACAGGTGCAATATTAGCCCAGGAAAAAAATGCAACAATGCCGGCCGCAGCACCATAGATGAGTCCAGAGGTAATCACAACTTGAAGTAAGTCAGAAAGCGAAGGACACATATCCTATGATATCACTTATCGGTGTTACCTAAAAACGGATACCAATGAAGATTTTTCAGAGAGAAAGGCAATCATACATTCAATCAACAAACGCATGGTTAACCAAATGGAAAGGTGTGAGGATTGGATAAATTAGGATATTGGGATAAACAGAGATATACCAACACATGTGAAATATATAAGCACCAAAGACCTACGGAACACCGAGAGAAGACTACTCAACATTGTGTCATAACCCACATGGGAAATGGATCCGAAGATGAATAGATATATGTATATGTGTAAAAGAATGACACCTTGCACACCTAGCAGAAACAAAACATTGTAATCAAATTTGCTGTGATAACAAATAAAAATTAAATTAATAAAGCCAACAAGAAGTAATGAGACCTAAACTTATGGAGGTTTTTGCTGGCACATTCCATTCTAATTTACAAGTTGGAACGTTACACCCAGGAAGGCTCTTTGGCCCTAGTTAACCAGATTTGGGAATGGAGAACTGCCACAGCCTTGTGACCATCTCCTGCAAAAGCAGATTTAAACACAGTGCTAAGGGTCACTTAATATTCACAAGAATTGCAGCTCTGTAAATGACACCTGCCCTCAAAAAATATCCTGGGTTCAAATATCGACGAAAAAATTCAAAAGAGAGCAACCTTTGAAGAAGACAATTTCAGGAGGCATATTTAACTTATATATTTTTTTCGTTCTATTTTTTGTTTGTTTGTTTAACCATAAAGGCCATGGAAAAAGCTCAACGTCAGGAATTAATAAAGATATGCAAATGCAATCTACAAAAACTTTTACCTGACAACAGTCAGAATGATCATAAGCAAAAATCTCTAAACAATAAATACTCAAGGGGTTTTAGAGACCTGTGTGCCCTCTAGCTGCTGGTGGGATGTCAACTGGGAACAGCCAATAGTGAGAACAGAAAGGAGGTGGGTTTAAAGGTAAAAATTGAGCCACCATATGATCTGGTAGGCCCATTACGGGCCCTATCACCTGAGAAGACCAGAATCAAAAGAAACAGGTTGACAATCGTACACTGCAGCACTATTTACCCTAGCCAAGACTTGGAACAACCAAAATTTCCATCAACAGATGAATGCACAAAGAAGAAGTGGTCCACGTACACAAAGGAATATTACTCCGATAAAAAATATAAATGAAATATAAAAAACAAACCTAAGTTAAGGAGACATAAGCTTTGGAGGTGTATCCGTGCACAATCCACTCGAATTTACAACCAAGGAACACTACTTCCAGGCAGGTACTTTTTCCCTCGTAACCAGTGGGGAATGTAGAAATCCTGCCGCCCTGTGGCCCTTTGCCGCAACAGCAGTTTTAAAACCTGTGCTAAAGGACACTTCATATTCCCAAGGACTGCAGGGCTATAAATGACACCTGCCAACAAAATGTGTTGAGGGAGGTAATGGCCAAAAGAATTCAAAATATGGCACATACTTCAAGAAACCATTTGAATAGGTAAGCTGTACTCACTCTTTAAAAAACAACAAAAAAGTACATGGCTATAAGCTCAATATAAGGAATGATAAGACATATGCAAATCCAGCCACAAAAAGGTATCAGCTCACACCGGTCAGAATGACCATCAGCAAAAAAATACAAACAATAAATCCTGAAGGGGTTGTGGCGAAATTCATACCCTCAACTTTAAGTGGCTCGTAAACTGGTAAGTGCCACTAATGAAAACAGAATGGAGCTGCCTTTAAAAGGTAAACATTGAGATACCACATGACCCTGCAGGCCCACTCCTTGGCCTATAACCTAGGGAGACAGAAATATAAAGACACAGGCAGGCAAAACTGCACTTCGGCAGTACTAAAATAGCCAAGACATGGAAAAAACCAAAAAGTCCATCAAGAGACGAATGGACACAGAAGAACTGGTATGGGTACACATGGAATATTAGTCACGAAAAAAAAATGAAACAATGCAGTTTGCGGAACCATAGATGAGTCTGGAGGTAATCACACAACTTGCAGTAAGTCAGAAGGCGAAAGACACATACCCTATTATATCAATTATAGGTGTTACCTAAAAATTGATACCAATGAAGGTATCTCCACAGAGAAAGGCAATCACAGATTTCTTAAACAAACTTTTGGGTAACCAATTGGAAAGTTGTGAAGATTGGCTACATTAGGATATTGGGGTTAACAGAGATATACAAACACAGGTGAAATATATAATCACCAAAGACCTACGGAATTCCAAGAGAAGACTACTCAACACTGTGTCATAACCTACATTGGGTAGGGATCCGAAGATGAATAGATATATGTATATGTGTAAGAAAACCACATCTTGCACACCTAGAACAAACAAAACATTGTAATCAAATTTGCTGTGATAACAAATAAAATTTAAATTAAAAAAACGGACAAGACGTAATGAGACAAACGTATGGGGGGTTTTCCTGGCACATTCCATTCTAATTTACAACCTAGGAACAGGACTTCCAGGAAGGCTCTGTTGCCCTAGTAACCAGATTTGGGCATGGAGAAATGCTGCAGCCTTGTGAACGTATCCTGCAACAGCAGCTGTTAACCCAGGGATAATGGTCACTTAATATTCACAGTAATTGCAGACCCGTAAATGACACCTGCCATCAAAAAAAATCCTGGGATCGAAAATAGACCAAGAAATTCAAAACAGGGCAACATTTCAACACGACAATTTCAAAAGGTATATTTTACTCACACTTTTTTTCTTTTCTTTTTAAACAACAAGAACAAAAAAGGCGTGGCAGAACGCTCAACATTAGGAATTATTAAAGACATGCAAATCCAGCCTACAAAAATGTATCCGAATGACCATCAGCAAAAATTCTGCAAACAATAAATGCCAAAGGGGTTGTGGAGAATTGCGTACCCTCAGCTCTAAGTGGGATGTAAACTGGTAAGAGCCATCAATGAAAACAGAATGGAGGAGCCTTCACAAGGTAAACATTGAGCTACGATTCAATCCAGCAGGCCCACTGCTGGGCCTATCACCTGAGAAGACAAAAATCAAAAAGACCCAGGCTAGCAATCCTGCCTTGCAGCAATATTTACCACAGCCAAGACTTGGAAGCAACCAAAATGTCCATCAACAGATGAATGCACAAAGAAGAAGTGGTCCACGTACACAATGGAATATTACTCTGAGAAAAAATATAAATTAAGTTTTATAAACAAACATAAGGAAGGAGACATAAGCTTTTGGAGGTTTATCGGGGCACATTCCACTCTAATGTAAAACCGAGAAACACAACTTTCAGGAAGATTCTGTTTCCCTAGTAACCAGAGTGTGTAATGTAGAAATGCTACCGCCCTGTGGCTGTTACCCACAACAGCAGCTTTAAAAGCTGTGCTAATGCTCACTTCATATTCACAAGAACTGCGGGGCGGCAAATGACACCTGCCGTCTAAATGCTTTTTTTGTTTGTTTTAATGTCTTGAGGGAGGTAATCGCCAAAAAAATTCAAAATGTGGCACATACTACATGAAAACAATTTGAATATGTAAGTTTTACTCTTTAAAAAGAAAGAAAAAGCATATGGCTAATATCTCAATATAAGGAATTATTAGACGCATGAAAATTCAACCACAAAAAGGTATCAGCTCATTCCAGTGAGAATGACCATCAGCAAAAACAACTACAAACAATAAATGCCGAAGGGGTTGTGGAGAAATGCATACTCTCAACTTTAAGTGGGATGTAAACTGGTAACAGCCACTAATAAAAACAGAAAAAGGTGTCTTTAAAAGGTAAATTTTGAGCTACCATAGGATTCAGCGGGCCCAATCCTGGGCCTATGATCTAGGAAGACAGAATTGAATGACACAGGCAGGCAATACTGCACTGTAGCAGTATTACAATAGACAAGACATGAAAACAACCAAAAAGTCCTTCAAAAGATGAATGGCCAAAGAAGAACTGGTACATGTACAGATGGAATATTAGCCAAGGAAAAAAACGGAAACAACATCGTTTGCAGCACCATAGATGAGTCTACAGGTACTCACACAACTTGAAGTAACTCAGAAAGCGAAAGACACATATCCTATGGTATCACTTATAGGTGTTACCTAAAAATTGATACCCGTGAAGATATTTCCACGAAGAAAGGCAATCACAGATTCATTAAAGAAACTTATGGTTAACCAAATGAAAAGGTGTGAGGATTGGATACATTAGAATACTGGGGTTAACAAAGATATACAAACATATGTGAAATATATAATCGCCAAAGACCTACGGAATTCCAAGAGAAGACTACTCAACACTGTGTCATAACCCACAGGGGAAATGGATCCGAAGATAAATAGATATATGTATCAAAGAACCACATCTTCCACACCTAGAACAAATGAAACATTGTAATCAGATTTGTTGTTACAAAAACTAAAAATAAACATTAAATTAAAAAAATGAACAAGAAGTAATGAGACATAAACTTATGGGGGTTTTAACTGGCACATTCCATTCTACTTTACAACCTAGGAACCCTACTTCCAGGAAGGTTCTGAACACTCTGTATTAATTTATATGGGAAGAGGACCTGTTCATAAATATATAAATATATATAATGTTCAAATGAACTAGACTGTGTACACCTAGAATAAATAATATTCTAATCATTACCCTGATTAAAAAAATTAAAACAACAAAGAGGATGTACTCAGACATAAATTGATGGGGTTTTTTCCTTGCACATTCCATTCTAATTTACCACCTAGGAACACGACCTCCAGGAAAGCTCTGCTGCCCTAGTAATCCAGTTTGGGAATGGAGAAACGCTGCTGCCGTGTGGCCGTTTCCCACAACAGCAGCTTTCAACCCAGTGTAATGGTCACTAAATAGTAACAACAATTGCAAGCCTGTAAGTGACACACGCCCTCAAAACAAACACTGGCGTCGAAAATCGACCAAAAAATTCAAGAGAGGGCAAGGTTTCAAGAAGTCAATTTCAAGAGGTATATTTAACTCACATTTTCTCTTTTCCTTTTTTTTGTTTAACAAAAAATACCATGGGAAAAGCTCACCATCAGGAACTAATAAAGACACGCAAATCCAATCTACAAAAACTTTTACCAGACCACAGTCAGAATGATCATCAGCATAAAATCTCTAAACAATAAATAATCAAGGGGTTTTAGAGAACTGAGTACCCTCTAGCTGCTGGTGGGATGTCAAATGGTAACAGTCAGTAGTGAGAAAAGAAAGGAGGTGCGTTTAAAGGTAAAAATTGAGCTCACATATGATCTGGTGGGCCCATTACGGGCCCTATCACCTGAGAAGACCAGAATCAAAAGACACAGGCTGACAATCCTACACTGCAGCACTATTTCCCCTAGCCAAGACTTGGAACAACCAAAATGTCCATCAGCAGATGAATCCACAAGGAAGAAGCGGTCCATGTACACACAGGAATATTATTCCGATTAAAACATATAAATTAAATATAAAAAACAAACCTAAGGAAGGAGACATAAGCTTTGGGGGTGTATCCGTGCACAATCCACTCTAATTTACAACCAAGGAACACTACTTCATAAAGGTACTGTTTGCCTAGTAACCAGAGTGGGGAATGTAGAAATGCTGCCGCCCTGGGGCATTGTGCCGCAGCAGCAGCTTTAAAACCTATGCTAAAGGTCACTTCATATTCAAAAGGACTGCAGGGCTATAAATGACACCTGCCAACAAAATGGGTTGAGGGAGGTAATGGCCAAAATATTCAAAATATGGCACCTACTTCAACAAATCATTTGAATAGGTAAGCTGGACTCACTCTGTAAAAAACAAAAAGTATAAGTACATGCCTATAAGCTCAATATAAGGAATTATAAGACATATGCAAATCCAGCCACAAAAAGGTATCAGCTCACATGGGTCAGAATGACCATCATCAAAAATTCTGCAAGCCATAAATGCTGAAGGGGCTGCGGAGAAATGCGTACCCTCATCTTTGAGTGGGACTAAACTGGTAAGAGAAAATCACGTAAACCGAATGGAGGTGCCTTTAACAGGTACACATTGAGGTACCATAGGATTCAGCAGGCACACTCCTGGGCATATGACCTAAGAAGACAGAATTAGAAAGACACAGGCAGGCAAAACTGCACTGCAGCATTATTGCAATAGCCAAGACATGGAAGCTAGCAAAAACTCCATCAACAGATGAATGGAAAAGAAGAACTGGTATATGTACAGGTGCAATATTAGCCCAGGAAAAAAATGCAACAATGCCGGCCGCAGCACCATAGATGAGTCCAGAGGTAATCACAACTTGAAGTAAGTCAGAAAGCGAAGGACACATATCCTATGATATCACTTATCGGTGTTACCTAAAAACGGATACCAATGAAGATTTTTCAGAGAGAAAGGCAATCATACATTCAATCAACAAACGCATGGTTAACCAAATGGAAAGGTGTGAGGATTGGATAAATTAGGATATTGGGATAAACAGAGATATACCAACACATGTGAAATATATAAGCACCAAAGACCTACGGAACACCGAGAGAAGACTACTCAACATTGTGTCATAACCCACATGGGAAATGGATCCGAAGATGAATAGATATATGTATATGTGTAAAACAATGACACCTTGCACACCTAGCAGAAACAAAACATTGTAATCAAATTTGCTGTGATAACAAATAAAAATTAAATTAATAAAGCCAACAAGAAGTAATGAGACCTAAACTTATGGAGGTTTTTGCTGGCACATTCCATTCTAATTTACAAGTTGGAACGTTACACCCAGGAAGGCTCTTTGGCCCTAGTTAACCAGATTTGGGAATGGAGAACTGCCACAGCCTTGTGACCATCTCCTGCAAAAGCAGATTTAAACACAGTGCTAAGGGTCACTTAATATTCACAAGAATTGCAGCTCTGTAAATGACACCTGCCCTCAAAAAATATCCTGGGTTCAAATATCGACGAAAAAATTCAAAAGAGAGCAACCTTTGAAGAAGACAATTTCAGGAGGCATATTTAACTTATATATTTTTTTCGTTCTATTTTTTGTTTGTTTGTTTAACCATAAAGGCCATGGAAAAAGCTCAACGTCAGGAATTAATAAAGATATGCAAATGCAATCTACAAAAACTTTTACCTGACAACAGTCAGAATGATCATAAGCAAAAATCTCTAAACAATAAATACTCAAGGGGTTTTAGAGACCTGTGTGCCCTCTAGCTGCTGGTGGGATGTCAACTGGGAACAGCCAATAGTGAGAACAGAAAGGAGGTGGGTTTAAAGGTAAAAATTGAGCCACCATATGATCTGGTAGGCCCATTACGGGCCCTATCACCTGAGAAGACCAGAATCAAAAGAAACAGGTTGACAATCGTACACTGCAGCACTATTTACCCTAGCCAAGACTTGGAACAACCAAAATTTCCATCAACAGATGAATGCACAAAGAAGAAGTGGTCCACGTACACAAAGGAATATTACTCCGATAAAAAATATAAATGAAATATAAAAAACAAACCTAAGTTAAGGAGACATAAGCTTTGGAGGTGTATCCGTGCACAATCCACTCGAATTTACAACCAAGGAACACTACTTCCAGGCAGGTACTTTTTCCCTCGTAACCAGTGGGGAATGTAGAAATCCTGCCGCCCTGTGGCCCTTTGCCGCAACAGCAGTTTTAAAACCTGTGCTAAAGGACACTTCATATTCCCAAGGACTGCAGGGCTATAAATGACACCTGCCAACAAAATGTGTTGAGGGAGGTAATGGCCAAAAGAATTCAAAATATGGCACATACTTCAAGAAACCATTTGAATAGGTAAGCTGTACTCACTCTTTAAAAAACAACAAAAAAGTACATGGCTATAAGCTCAATATAAGGAATGATAAGACATATGCAAATCCAGCCACAAAAAGGTATCAGCTCACACCGGTCAGAATGACCATCAGCAAAAAAATACAAACAATAAATCCTGAAGGGGTTGTGGCGAAATTCATACCCTCAACTTTAAGTGGCTCGTAAACTGGTAAGTGCCACTAATGAAAACAGAATGGAGCTGCCTTTAAAAGGTAAACATTGAGATACCACATGACCCTGCAGGCCCACTCCTTGGCCTATAACCTAGGGAGACAGAAATATAAAGACACAGGCAGGCAAAACTGCACTTCGGCAGTACTAAAATAGCCAAGACATGGAAAAAACCAAAAAGTCCATCAAGAGACGAATGGACACAGAAGAACTGGTATGGGTACACATGGAATATTAGTCACGAAAAAAAAATGAAACAATGCAGTTTGCGGAACCATAGATGAGTCTGGAGGTAATCACACAACTTGCAGTAAGTCAGAAGGCGAAAGACACATACCCTATTATATCAATTATAGGTGTTACCTAAAAATTGATACCAATGAAGGTATCTCCACAGAGAAAGGCAATCACAGATTTCTTAAACAAACTTTTGGGTAACCAATTGGAAAGTTGTGAAGATTGGCTACATTAGGATATTGGGGTTAACAGAGATATACAAACACAGGTGAAATATATAATCACCAAAGACCTACGGAATTCCAAGAGAAGACTACTCAACACTGTGTCATAACCTACATTGGGTAGGGATCCGAAGATGAATAGATATATGTATATGTGTAAGAAAACCACATCTTGCACACCTAGAACAAACAAAACATTGTAATCAAATTTGCTGTGATAACAAATAAAATTTAAATTAAAAAAACGGACAAGACGTAATGAGACAAACGTATGGGGGGTTTTCCTGGCACATTCCATTCTAATTTACAACCTAGGAACAGGACTTCCAGGAAGGCTCTGTTGCCCTAGTAACCAGATTTGGGCATGGAGAAATGCTGCAGCCTTGTGAACGTATCCTGCAACAGCAGCTGTTAACCCAGGGATAATGGTCACTTAATATTCACAGTAATTGCAGACCCGTAAATGACACCTGCCATCAAAAAAAATCCTGGGATCGAAAATAGACCAAGAAATTCAAAACAGGGCAACATTTCAACACGACAATTTCAAAAGGTATATTTTACTCACACTTTTTTTCTTTTCTTTTTAAACAACAAGAACAAAAAAGGCGTGGCAGAACGCTCAACATTAGGAATTATTAAAGACATGCAAATCCAGCCTACAAAAATGTATCCGAATGACCATCAGCAAAAATTCTGCAAACAATAAATGCCAAAGGGGTTGTGGAGAATTGCGTACCCTCAGCTCTAAGTGGGATGTAAACTGGTAAGAGCCATCAATGAAAACAGAATGGAGGAGCCTTCACAAGGTAAACATTGAGCTACGATTCAATCCAGCAGGCCCACTGCTGGGCCTATCACCTGAGAAGACAAAAATCAAAAAGACCCAGGCTAGCAATCCTGCCTTGCAGCAATATTTACCACAGCCAAGACTTGGAAGCAACCAAAATGTCCATCAACAGATGAATGCACAAAGAAGAAGTGGTCCACGTACACAATGGAATATTACTCTGAGAAAAAATATAAATTAAGTTTTATAAACAAACATAAGGAAGGAGACATAAGCTTTTGGAGGTTTATCGGGGCACATTCCACTCTAATGTAAAACCGAGAAACACAACTTTCAGGAAGATTCTGTTTCCCTAGTAACCAGAGTGTGTAATGTAGAAATGCTACCGCCCTGTGGCTGTTACCCACAACAGCAGCTTTAAAAGCTGTGCTAATGCTCACTTCATATTCACAAGAACTGCGGGGCGGCAAATGACACCTGCCGTCTAAATGCTTTTTTTGTTTGTTTTAATGTCTTGAGGGAGGTAATCGCCAAAAAAATTCAAAATGTGGCACATACTACATGAAAACAATTTGAATATGTAAGTTTTACTCTTTAAAAAGAAAGAAAAAGCATATGGCTAATATCTCAATATAAGGAATTATTAGACGCATGAAAATTCAACCACAAAAAGGTATCAGCTCATTCCAGTGAGAATGACCATCAGCAAAAACAACTACAAACAATAAATGCCGAAGGGGTTGTGGAGAAATGCATACTCTCAACTTTAAGTGGGATGTAAACTGGTAACAGCCACTAATAAAAACAGAAAAAGGTGTCTTTAAAAGGTAAATTTTGAGCTACCATAGGATTCAGCGGGCCCAATCCTGGGCCTATGATCTAGGAAGACAGAATTGAATGACACAGGCAGGCAATACTGCACTGTAGCAGTATTACAATAGACAAGACATGAAAACAACCAAAAAGTCCTTCAAAAGATGAATGGCCAAAGAAGAACTGGTACATGTACAGATGGAATATTAGCCAAGGAAAAAAACGGAAACAACATCGTTTGCAGCACCATAGATGAGTCTACAGGTACTCACACAACTTGAAGTAACTCAGAAAGCGAAAGACACATATCCTATGGTATCACTTATAGGTGTTACCTAAAAATTGATACCCGTGAAGATATTTCCACGAAGAAAGGCAATCACAGATTCATTAAAGAAACTTATGGTTAACCAAATGAAAAGGTGTGAGGATTGGATACATTAGAATACTGGGGTTAACAAAGATATACAAATATATGTGAAATATATAATCGCCAAAGACCTACGGAATTCCAAGAGAAGACTACTCAACACTGTGTCATAACCCACAGGGGAAATGGATCCGAAGATAAATAGATATATGTATCAAAGAACCACATCTTCCACACCTAGAACAAATGAAACATTGTAATCAGATTTGTTGTTACAAAAACTAAAAATAAACATTAAATTAAAAAAATGAACAAGAAGTAATGAGACATAAACTTATGGGGGTTTTAACTGGCACATTCCATTCTACTTTACAACCTAGGAACCCTACTTCCAGGAAGGTTCTGAACACTCTGTATTAATTTATATGGGAAGAGGACCTGTTCATAAATATATAAATATATATAATGTTCAAATGAACTAGACTGTGTACACCTAGAATAAATAATATTCTAATCATTACCCTGATTAAAAAAATTAAAACAACAAAGAGGATGTACTCAGACATAAATTGATGGGGTTTTTTCCTTGCACATTCCATTCTAATTTACCACCTAGGAACACGACCTCCAGGAAAGCTCTGCTGCCCTAGTAATCCAGTTTGGGAATGGAGAAACGCTGCTGCCGTGTGGCCGTTTCCCACAACAGCAGCTTTCAACCCAGTGTAATGGTCACTATATAATAACAACAATTGCAAGCCTGTGACACACGCCCTCAAAACAAACACTGGCGTCGAAAATCGACCAAAAAATTCAAGAGAGGGCAAGGTTTCAAGAAGACAATTTCAAGAGGTATATTTAACTCACATTTTCTCTTTTCTTTTTTTTTTTGTTTAACAAAAAAGACCATGGGAAAAGCTCACCATCATGAACTCATAAAGACAAGCAAATCCAATCTACAAAAACTTTTACCAGACCACAGTCAGAATGATCATCAGCAAAAAATCTCTAAACAATAAATAATCAAGGGGTTTTAGAGAACTGAGTACCCTCTAGCTGCTGGTGGGATGTCAAATGGTAACAGTCAGTAGTGAGAAAAGAAAGGAGGTGCGTTTAAAGGTAAAAATTGAGCTCACATATGATCTGGTGGGCCCATTACGGGCCCTATCACCTGAGAAGACCAGAATCAAAAGACACAGGCTGACAATCCTACACTGCAGCACTATTTCCCCTAGCCAAGACTTGGAACAACCAAAATGTCCATCAGCAGATGAATCCACAAGGAAGAAGCGGTCCATGTACACACAGGAATATTATTCCGATTAAAACATATAAATTAAATATAAAAAACAAACCTAAGGAAGGAGACATAAGCTTTGGGGGTGTATCCGTGCACAATCCACTCTACTTTACAACCAAGGAACACTACTTCATAAAGGTACTGTTTCCCTAGTAACCAGAGTGGGGAATGTAGAAATGCTGCCGCCCTGTGGCCGTGTGCCACAACAGCAGCTTTAAAACCTATGCTAAAGGTCACTTCATATTCAAAAGGACTGCAGGGCTATAAATGACACCTGCCAACAAAATGGGTTGAGGGAGGTAATGGCCAAAATATTCAAAATATGGCACCTACTTCAACAAATCATTTGAATAGGTAAGCTGGACTCACTCTGTAAAAAACAAAAAGTATAAGTACATGCCTATAAGCTCAATATAAGGAATTATAAGACATATGCAAATCCAGCCACAAAAAGGTATCAGCTCACATGGGTCAGAATGACCATCATCAAAAATTCTGCAAGCCATAAATGCTGAAGGGGCTGCGGAGAAATGCGTACCCTCATCTTTGAGTGGGACTAAACTGGTAAGAGAAAATCACGTAAACCGAATGGAGGTGCCTTTAACAGGTACACATTGAGGTACCATAGGATTCAGCAGGCACACTCCTGGGCATATGACCTAAGAAGACAGAATTAGAAAGACACAGGCAGGCAAAACTGCACTGCAGCATTATTGCAATAGCCAAGACATGGAAGCTAGCAAAAACTCCATCAACAGATGAATGGAAAAGAAGAACTGGTATATGTACAGGTGCAATATTAGCCCAGGAAAAAAATGCAACAATGCCGGCCGCAGCACCATAGATGAGTCCAGAGGTAATCACAACTTGAAGTAACTCAGAAAGCGAAGGACACATATCCTATGATATCACTTATCGGTGTTACCTAAAAACGGATACCAATGAAGATTTTTCAGAGAGAAAGGCAATCATACATTCAATCAACAAACGCATGGTTAACCAAATGGAAAGGTGTGAGGATTGGATAAATTAGGATATTGGGATAAACAGAGATATACCAACACATGTGAAATATATAAGCACCAAAGACCTACGGAACACCGAGAGAAGACTACTCAACATTGTGTCATAACCCACATGGGAAATGGATCCCAAGATGAATAGATATATGTATATGTGTAAAACAATGACACCTTGCACACCTAGCAGAAACAAAACATTGTAATCAAATTTGCTGTGATAACAAATAAAAATTAAATTAAGAAAGCCAACAAGAAGTAATGAGACCTAAACTTATGGAGGTTTTTGCTGGCACATTCCATTCTAATTTACAAGTTGGAACGTTACACCCAGGAAGGCTCTTTGGCCCTAGTTAACCAGATTTGGGAATGGAGAACTGCCACAGCCTTGTGACCATCTCCTGCAAAAGCAGATTTAAACACAGTGCTAAGGGTCACTTAATATTCACAAGAATTGCAGCTCTGTAAATGACACCTGCCCTCAAAAAATATCCTGGGTTCAAATATCGACAAAAAAATTCAAAAGAGGGCAACCTTTCAAGAAGACAATTTCAGGAGGCATATTTAACTTATATATTTTTTTCGTACTATTTTTTTGTTTGTTTGTTTAACCATATAAGCCATGGAAAAAGCTCAACGTAAGGAATTAATAAAGATATGCAAATGCAATCTACAAA
Source organism: Balaenoptera physalus (assembly GCF_965194825.1). NCBI lineage: Eukaryota > Metazoa > Chordata > Mammalia > Artiodactyla > Balaenopteridae > Balaenoptera > Balaenoptera physalus. Next base: position 116,296 of record NW_028125495.1, on the reverse strand, counting down.
AACTTTTACCTGACAACAGTCAGAATGATCATAAGCAAAAATCTCTAAACAATAAATACTCAAGGGGTTTTAGAGACCTGTGTGCCCTCTAGCTGCTGGTGGGATGTCAACTGGGAACAGCCAATAGTGAGAACAGAAAGGAGGTGGGTTTAAAGGTAAAAATTGAGCCACCATATGATCTGGTAGGCCCATTACGGGCCCTATCACCTGAGAAGACCAGAATCAAAAGAAACAGGTTGACAATCGTACACTGCAGCACTATTTACCCTAGCCAAGACTTGGAACAACCAAAATTTCCATCAACAGATGAATGCACAAAGAAGAAGTGGTCCACGTACACAAAGGAATATTACTCCGATAAAAAATATAAATGAAATATAAAAAACAAACCTAAGTTAAGGAGACATAAGCTTTGGAGGTGTATCCGTGCACAATCCACTCGAATTTACAACCAAGGAACACTACTTCCAGGCAGGTACTTTTTCCCTCGTAACCAGTGGGGAATGTAGAAATCCTGCCGCCCTGTGGCCCTTTGCCGCAACAGCAGTTTTAAAACCTGTGCTAAAGGACACTTCATATTCCCAAGGACTGCAGGGCTATAAATGACACCTGCCAACAAAATGTGTTGAGGGAGGTAATGGCCAAAAGAATTCAAAATATGGCACATACTTCAAGAAACCATTTGAATAGGTAAGCTGTACTCACTCTTTAAAAAACAACAAAAAAGTACATGGCTATAAGCTCAATATAAGGAATGATAAGACATATGCAAATCCAGCCACAAAAAGGTATCAGCTCACACCGGTCAGAATGACCATCAGCAAAAAAATACAAACAATAAATCCTGAAGGGGTTGTGGCGAAATTCATACCCTCAACTTTAAGTGGCTCGTAAACTGGTAAGTGCCACTAATGAAAACAGAATGGAGCTGCCTTTAAAAGGTAAACATTGAGATACCACATGACCCTGCAGGCCCACTCCTTGGCCTATAACCTAGGGAGACAGAAATATAAAGACACAGGCAGGCAAAACTGCACTTCGGCAGTACTAAAATAGCCAAGACATGGAAAAAACCAAAAAGTCCATCAAGAGACGAATGGACACAGAAGAACTGGTATGGGTACACATGGAATATTAGTCACGAAAAAAAAATGAAACAATGCAGTTTGCGGAACCATAGATGAGTCTGGAGGTAATCACACAACTTGCAGTAAGTCAGAAGGCGAAAGACACATACCCTATTATATCAATTATAGGTGTTACCTAAAAATTGATACCAATGAAGGTATCTCCACAGAGAAAGGCAATCACAGATTTCTTAAACAAACTTTTGGATAACCAATTGGAAAGTTGTGAAGATTGGCTACATTAGGATATTGGGGTTAACAGAGATATACAAACACAGGTGAAATATATAATCACCAAAGACCTACGGAATTCCAAGAGAAGACTACTCAACACTGTGTCATAACCTACATTGGGTAGGGATCCGAAGATGAATAGATATATGTATATGTGTAAGAAAACCACATCTTGCACACCTAGAACAAACAAAACATTGTAATCAAATTTGCTGTGATAACAAATAAAATTTAAATTAAAAAAACGGACAAGACGTAATGAGACAAACGTATGGGGGGTTTTCCTGGCACATTCCATTCTAATTTACAACCTAGGAACAGGACTTCCAGGAAGGCTCTGTTGCCCTAGTAACCAGATTTGGGCATGGAGAAATGCTGCAGCCTTGTGACCGTATCCTGCAACAGCAGCTGTTAACCCAGGGATAATGGTCACTTAATATTCACAATAATTGCAGACCCGTAAATGACACCTGCCATCAAAAAAAATCCTGGGATCGAAAATAGACCAAGAAATTCAAAACAGGGCAACATTTCAACACGACAATTTCAAAAGGTATATTTTACTCACACTTTTTTTCTTTTCTTTTTAAACAACAACAACAAAAAAGGCGTGGCAGAACGCTCAACATTAGGAATTATTAAAGACATGCAAATCCAGCCTACAAAAACGTATCCGAATGACCATCAGCAAAAATTCTGCAAACAATAAATGCCAAAGGGGTTGTGGAGAATTGCGTACCCTCAGCTCTAAGTGGGATGTAAACTGGTAAGAGCCATCAATGAAAACAGAATGGAGGAGCCTTCACAAGGTAAACATTGAGCTACGATTCAATCCAGCAGGCCCACTGCTGGGCCTATCACCTGAGAAGACAAAAATCAAAAAGACCCAGGCTAGCAATCCTGCCTTGCAGCAATATTTACCACAGCCAAGACTTGGAAGCAACCAAAATGTCCATCAACAGATGAATGCACAAAGAAGAAGTGGTCCACGTACACAATGCAATATTACTCTGAGAAAAAATATAAATTAAGTTTTATAAACAAACATAAGGAAGGAGACATAAGCTTTTGGAGGTTTATCGGGGCACATTCCACTCTAATGTAAAACCGAGAAACACAACTTTCAGGAAGATTCTGTTTCCCTAGTAACCAGAGTGTGTAATGTAGAAATGCTACCGCCCTGTGGCTGTTACCCACAACAGCAGCTTTAAAAGCTGTGCTAATGCTCACTTCATATTCACAAGAACTGCGGGGCGGCAAATGACACCTGCCGTCTAAATGCCTTTTTTTGTTTGTTTTAATGTCTTGAGGGAGGTAATCGCCAAAAAAATTCAAAATGTGGCACATACTACATGAAAACAATTTGAATATGTAAGTTTTACTCTTTAAAAAGAAAGAAAAAGCATATGGCTAATATCTCAATATAAGGAATTATTAGACGCATGCAAATTCAACCACAAAAAGGTATCAGCTCATTCCAGTGAGAATGACCATCAGCAAAAACAACTACAAACAATAAATGCCGAAGGGGTTGTGGAGAAATGCATACTCTCAACTTTAAGTGGGATGTAAACTGGTAACAGCCACTAATAAAAACAGAAAAAGGTGTCTTTAAAAGGTAAATTTTGAGCTACCATAGGATTCAGCGGGCCCAATCCTGGGCCTATGATCTAGGAAGACAGAATTGAATGACACAGGCAGGCAATACTGCACTGTAGCAGTATTACAATAGACAAGACATGAAAACAACCAAAAAGTCCTTCAAAAGATGAATGGCCAAAGAAGAACTGGTACATGTACAGATGGAATATTAGCCAAGGAAAAAACGGAAACAACATCGTTTGCAGCACCATAGATGAGTCTACAGGTACTCACACAACTTGAAGTAACTCAGAAAGCGAAAGACACATATCCTATGGTATCACTTATAGGTGTTACCTAAAAATTGATACCCGTGAAGATATTTCCACGAAGAAAGGCAATCACAGATTCATTAAAGAAACTTATGGTTAACCAAATGAAAAGCTGTGAGGATTGGATACATTAGAATACTGGGGTTAACAAAGATATACAAACACATGTGACATATATAATCGCCAAAGACCTACGGAATTCCAAGAGAAGACTACTCAACATTGTGTCATAACCCACAGGGGAAATGGATCCGAAGATAAATAGATATATGTATCAAAGAACCACATCTTCCACACCTAGAACGAATGAAACATTGTAATCAGATTTGTTGTTACAAAAACTAAAAATAAACATTAAATTAAAAAAATGAACAAGAAGTAATGAGACATAAACTTATGGGGGTTTTAACTGGCACATTCCATTCTACTTTACAACCTAGGAACCCTACTTCCAGGAAGGTTCTGAACACTCTGTATTAATTTATATGGGAAGAGGACCTGTTCATAAATATATATATATATAATGTTCAAATGAACTAGACTGTGTACACCTAGAATAAATAATATTCTAATCATTACCCTGATTAAAAAAATTAAAACAACAAAGAGGATGCACTCAGACATAAATTGATGGGGTTTTTTCCTTGCACATTCCATTCTAATTTACCACCTAGGAACACGACCTCCAGGAAAGCTCTGCTGCCCTAGTAATCCAGTTTGGGAATGGAGAAACGCTGCTGCCGTGTGGCCGTTTCCCACAACAGCAGCTTTCAACCCAGTGTAATGGTCACTAAATAGTAACAACAATTGCAAGCCTGTAAGTGACACACGCCCTCAAAACAAACACTGGCATCGAAAATCGACCAAAAAATTCAAGAGAGGGCAAGGTTTCAAGAAGACAATTTCAAGAGGTATATTTAACTCACATTTTCTCTTTTCTTTTTTTTTTCTTTAACAAAAAAGACCATGGGAAAAGCTCACCATCAGGAACTAATAAAGACACGCAAATCCAATCTACAAAAACTTTTACCAGACCACAGTCAGAATGATCATCAGCATAAAATCTCTAAACAATAAAGAATCAAGGGGTTTTAGAGAACTGAGTACCCTCTAGCTGCTGGTGGGATGTCAAATGGTAACAGTCAGTAGTGAGAAAAGAAAGGAGGTGCGTTTAAAGGTAAAAATTGAGCTCACATATGATCTGGTGGGACCATTACGGGCCCTATCACCTGAGAAGACCAGAATCAAAAGACACAGGCTGACAATCCAACACTGCAGCACTATTTCCCCTAGCCAAGACTTGGAACAACCAAAATGTCCATCAGCAGATGAATCCACAAGGAAGAAGCGGTCCATGTACACACAGGAATATTATTCCGATTAAAACATATAAATTAAATATAAAAAACAAACCTAAGGAAGGAGACATAAGCTTTGGGGGTGTATCCGTGCACAATCCACTCTAATTTACAACCAAGGAACACTACTTCATAAAGGTACTGTTTGCCTAGTAACCAGAGTGGGGAATGTAGAAATGCTGCCGCCCTGGGGCATTGTGCCGCAGCAGCAGCTTTAAAACCTATGCTAAAGGTCACTTCATATTCAAAAGGACTGCAGGGCTATAAATGACACCTGCCAACAAAATGGGTTGAGGGAGGTAATGGCCAAAATATTCAAAATATGGCACCTACTTCAACAAATCATTTGAATAGGTAAGCTGGACTCACTCTGTAAAAAACAAAAAGTATAAGTACATGCCTATAAGCTCAATATAAGGAATTATAAGACATATGCAAATCCAGCCACAAAAAGGTATCAGCTCACATGGGTCAGAATGACCATCATCAAAAATTCTGCAAGCCATAAATGCTGAAGGGGCTGCGGAGAAATGCGTACCCTCATCTTTGAGTGGGACTAAACTGGTAAGAGAAAATCACGTAAACCGAATGGAGGTGCCTTTAACAGGTACACATTGAGGTACCATAGGATTCAGCAGGCACACTCCTGGGCATATGACCTAAGAAGACAGAATTAGAAAGACACAGGCAGGCAAAACTGCACTGCAGCATTATTGCAATAGCCAAGACATGGAAGCTAGCAAAAACTCCATCAACAGATGAATGGAAAAGAAGAACTGGTATATGTACAGGTGCAATATTAGCCCAGGAAAAAAATGCAACAATGCCGGCCGCAGCACCATAGATGAGTCCAGAGGTAATCACAACTTGAAGTAAGTCAGAAAGCGAAGGACACATATCCTATGATATCACTTATCGGTGTTACCTAAAAACGGATACCAATGAAGATTTTTCAGAGAGAAAGGCAATCATACATTCAATCAACAAACGCATGGTTAACCAAATGGAAAGGTGTGAGGATTGGATAAATTAGGATATTGGGATAAACAGAGATATACCAACACATGTGAAATATATAAGCACCAAAGACCTACGGAACACCGAGAGAAGACTACTCAACATTGTGTCATAACCCACATGGGAAATGGATCCGAAGATGAATAGATATATGTATATGTGTAAAAGAATGACACCTTGCACACCTAGCAGAAACAAAACATTGTAATCAAATTTGCTGTGATAACAAATAAAAATTAAATTAAGAAAGCCAACAAGAAGTAATGAGACCTAAACTTATGGAGGTTTTTGCTGGCACATTCCATTCTAATTTACAAGTTGGAACGTTACACCCAGGAAGGCTCTTTGGCCCTAGTTAACCAGATTTGGGAATGGAGAACTGCCACAGCCTTGTGACCATCTCCTGCAAAAGCAGATTTAAACACAGTGCTAAGGGTCACTTAATATTCACAAGAATTGCAGCTCTGTAAATGACACCTGCCCTCAAAAAATATCCTGGGTTCAAATATCGACGAAAAAATTCAAAAGAGAGCAACCTTTGAAGAAGACAATTTCAGGAGGCATATTTAACTTATATATTTTTTTCGTTCTATTTTTTGTTTGTTTGTTTAACCATAAAGGCCATGGAAAAAGCTCAACGTCAGGAATTAATAAAGATATGCAAATGCAATCTACAAAAACTTTTACCTGACAACAGTCAGAATGATCATAAGCAAAAATCTCTAAACAATAAATACTCAAGGGGTTTTAGAGACCTGTGTGCCCTCTAGCTGCTGGTGGGATGTCAACTGGGAACAGCCAATAGTGAGAACAGAAAGGAGGTGGGTTTAAAGGTAAAAATTGAGCCACCATATGATCTGGTAGGCCCATTACGGGCCCTATCACCTGAGAAGACCAGAATCAAAAGAAACAGGTTGACAATCGTACACTGCAGCACTATTTACCCTAGCCAAGACTTGGAACAACCAAAATTTCCATCAACAGATGAATGCACAAAGAAGAAGTGGTCCACGTACACAAAGGAATATTACTCCGATAAAAAATATAAATGAAATATAAAAAACAAACCTAAGTTAAGGAGACATAAGCTTTGGAGGTGTATCCGTGCACAATCCACTCGAATTTACAACCAAGGAACACTACTTCCAGGCAGGTACTTTTTCCCTCGTAACCAGTGGGGAATGTAGAAATCCTGCCGCCCTGTGGCCCTTTGCCGCAACAGCAGTTTTAAAACCTGTGCTAAAGGACACTTCATATTCCCAAGGACTGCAGGGCTATAAATGACACCTGCCAACAAAATGTGTTGAGGGAGGTAATGGCCAAAAGAATTCAAAATATGGCACATACTTCAAGAAACCATTTGAATAGGTAAGCTGTACTCACTCTTTAAAAAACAACAAAAAAGTACATGGCTATAAGCTCAATATAAGGAATGATAAGACATATGCAAATCCAGCCACAAAAAGGTATCAGCTCACACCGGTCAGAATGACCATCAGCAAAAAAATACAAACAATAAATCCTGAAGGGGTTGTGGCGAAATTCATACCCTCAACTTTAAGTGGCTCGTAAACTGGTAAGTGCCACTAATGAAAACAGAATGGAGCTGCCTTTAAAAGGTAAACATTGAGATACCACATGACCCTGCAGGCCCACTCCTTGGCCTATAACCTAGGGAGACAGAAATATAAAGACACAGGCAGGCAAAACTGCACTTCGGCAGTACTAAAATAGCCAAGACATGGAAAAAACCAAAAAGTCCATCAAGAGACGAATGGACACAGAAGAACTGGTATGGGTACACATGGAATATTAGTCACGAAAAAAAAATGAAACAATGCAGTTTGCGGAACCATAGATGAGTCTGGAGGTAATCACACAACTTGCAGTAAGTCAGAAGGCGAAAGACACATACCCTATTATATCAATTATAGGTGTTACCTAAAAATTGATACCAATGAAGGTATCTCCACAGAGAAAGGCAATCACAGATTTCTTAAACAAACTTTTGGGTAACCAATTGGAAAGTTGTGAAGATTGGCTACATTAGGATATTGGGGTTAACAGAGATATACAAACACAGGTGAAATATATAATCACCAAAGACTTACGGAATTCCAAGAGAAGACTACTCAACACTGTGTCATAACCTACATTGGGTAGGGATCCGAAGATGAATAGATATATGTATATGTGTAAGAAAACCACATCTTGCACACCTAGAACAAACAAAACATTGTAATCAAATTTGCTGTGATAACAAATAAAATTTAAATTAAAAAAACGGACAAGACGTAATGAGACAAACGTATGGGGGGTTTTCCTGGCACATTCCATTCTAATTTACAACCTAGGAACAGGACTTCCAGGAAGGCTCTGTTGCCCTAGTAACCAGATTTGGGCATGGAGAAATGCTGCAGCCTTGTGACCGTATCCTGCAACAGCAGCTGTTAACCCAGGGATAATGGTCACTTAATATTCACAATAATTGCAGACCCGTAAATGACACCTGCCATCAAAAAAAATCCTGGGATCGAAAATAGACCAAGAAATTCAAAACAGGGCAACATTTCAACACGACAATTTCAAAAGGTATATTTTACTCACACTTTTTTTCTTTTGTTTTTAAACAACAACAACAAAAAAGGCGTGGCAGAACGCTCAACATTAGGAATTATTAAAGACATGCAAATCCAGCCTACAAAAATGTATCCGAATGACCATCAGCAAAAATTCTGCAAACAATAAATGCCAAAGGGGTTGTGGAGAATTGCGTACCCTCAGCTCTAAGTGGGATGTAAACTGGTAAGAGCCATCAATGAAAACAGAATGGAGGAGCCTTCACAAGGTAAACATTGAGCTACGATTCAATCCAGCAGGCCCACTGCTGGGCCTATCACCTGAGAAGACAAAAATCAAAAAGACCCAGGCTAGCAATCCTGCCTTGCAGCAATATTTACCACAGCCAAGACTTGGAAGCAACCAAAATGTCCATCAACAGATGAATGCACAAAGAAGAAGTGGTCCACGTACACAATGGAATATTACTCTGAGAAAAAATATAAATTAAGTTTTATAAACAAACATAAGGAAGGAGACATAAGCTTTTGGAGGTTTATCGGGGCACATTCCACTCTAATGTAAAACCGAGAAACACAACTTTCAGGAAGATTCTGTTTCCCTAGTAACCAGAGTGTGTAATGTAGAAATGCTACCGCCCTGTGGCTGTTACCCACAACAGCAGCTTTAAAAGCTGTGCTAATGCTCACTTCATATTCACAAGAACTGCGGGGCGGCAAATGACACCTGCCGTCGAAATGCCTTTTTTTGTTTGTTTTAATGTCTTGAGGGAGGTAATCGCCAAAAAAATTCAAAATGTGGCACATACTACATGAAAACAATTTGAATATGTAAGTTTTACTCTTTAAAAAGAAAGAAAAAGCATATGGCTAATATCTCAATATAAGGAATTATTAGACGCATGCAAATTCAACCACAAAAAGGTATCAGCTCATTCCAGTGAGAATGACCATCAGCAAAAACAACTACAAACAATAAATGCCGAAGGGGTTGTGGAGAAATGCATACTCTCAACTTTAAGTGGGATGTAAACTGGTAACAGCCACTAATAAAAACAGAAAAAGGTGTCTTTAAAAGGTAAATTTTGAGCTACCATAGGATTCAGCGGGCCCAATCCTGGGCCTATGATCTAGGAAGACAGAATTGAATGACACAGGCAGGCAATACTGCACTGTAGCAGTATTACAATAGACAAGACATGAAAACAACCAAAAAGTCCTTCAAAAGATGAATGGCCAAAGAAGAACTGGTACATGTACAGATGGAATATTAGCCAAGGAAAAAACGGAAACAACATCGTTTGCAGCACCATAGATGAGTCTACAGGTACTCACACAACTTGAAGTAACTCAGAAAGCGAAAGACACATATCCTATGGTATCACTTATAGGTGTTACCTAAAAATTGATACCCGTGAAGATATTTCCACGAAGAAAGGCAATCACAGATTCATTAAAGAAACTTATGGTTAACCAAATGAAAAGGTGTGAGGATTGGATACATTAGAATACTGGGGTTAACAAAGATATACAAACACATGTGACATATATAATCGCCAAAGACCTACGGAATTCCAAGAGAAGACTACTCAACATTGTGTCATAACCCACAGGGGAAATGGATCCGAAGTTAAATAGATATATGTATCAAAGAACCACATCTTCCACACCTAGAACGAATGAAACATTGTAATCAGATTTGTTGTTACAAAAACTAAAAATAAACATTAAATTAAAAAAATGAACAAGAAGTAATGAGACATAAACTTATGGGGGTTTTAACTGGCACATTCCATTCTACTTTACAACCTAGGAACCCTACTTCCAGGAAGGTTCTGAACACTCTGTATTAATTTATATGGGAAGAGGACCTGTTCATAAATATATATATATATAATGTTCAAATGAACTAGACTGTGTACACCTAGAATAAATAATATTCTAATCATTACCCTGATTAAAAAAATTAAAACAACAAAGAGGATGTACTCAGACATAAATTGATGGGGTTTTTTCCTTGCACATTCCATTCTAATTTACCACCTAGGAGCACGACCTCCAGGAAAGCTCTGCTGCCCTAGTAATCCAGTTTGGGAATGGAGAAACGCTGCTGCCGTGTGGCCGTTTCCCACAACAGCAGCTTTCAACCCAGTGTAATGGTCACTAAATAGTAACAACAATTGCAAGCCTGTAAGTGACACACGCCCTCAAAACAAACACTGGCGTCGAAAATCGACCAAAAAATTCAAGAGAGGGCAAGGTTTCAAGAAGACAATTTCAAGAGGTATATTTAACTCACATTTTCTCTTTTCCTTTTTTTTTGTTTAACAAAAAAGACCATGGGAAAAGCTCACCATCAGGAACTAATAAAGACACGCAAATCCAATCTACAAAAACTTTTACCAGACCACAGTCAGAATGATCATCAGCATAAAATCTCTAAACAATAAATAATCAAGGGGTTTTAGAGAACTGAGTACCCTCTAGCTGCTGGTGGGATGTCAAATGGTAACAGTCAGTAGTGAGAAAAGAAAGGAGGTGCGTTTAAAGGTAAAAATTGAGCTCACATATGATCTGGTGGGCCCATTACGGGCCCTATCACCTGAGAAGACCAGAATCAAAAGACACAGGCTGACAATCCTACACTGCAGCACTATTTCCCCTAGCCAAGACTTGGAACAACCAAAATGTCCATCAGCAGATGAATCCACAAGGAAGAAGCGGTCCATGTACACACAGGAATATTATTCCGATTAAAACATATAAATTAAATATAAAAAACAAACCTAAGGAAGGAGACATAAGCTTTGGGGGTGTATCCGTGCACAATCCACTCTAATTTACAACCAAGGAACACTACTTCATAAAGGTACTGTTTGCCTAGTAACCAGAGTGGGGAATGTAGAAATGCTGCCGCCCTGGGGCCGTGTGCCGCAGCAGCAGCTTTAAAACCTATGCTAAAGGTCACTTCATATTCAAAAGGACTGCAGGGCTATAAATGACACCTGCCAACAAAATGGGTTGAGGGAGGTAATGGCCAAAATATTCAAAATATGGCACCTACTTCAACAAATCATTTGAATAGGTAAGCTGGACTCACTCTGTAAAAAACAAAAAGTATAAGTACATGCCTATAAGCTCAATATAAGGAATTATAAGACATATGCAAATCCAGCCACAAAAAGGTATCAGCTCACATGGGTCAGAATGACCATCATCAAAAATTCTGCAAGCCATAAATGCTGAAGGGGCTGCGGAGAAATGCGTACCCTCATCTTTGAGTGGGACTAAACTGGTAAGAGAAAATCACGTAAACCGAATGGAGGTGCCTTTAACAGGTACACATTGAGGTACCATAGGATTCAGCAGGCACACTCCTGGGCATATGACCTAAGAAGACAGAATTAGAAAGACACAGGCAGGCAAAACTGCACTGCAGCATTATTGCAATAGCCAAGACATGGAAGCTAGCAAAAACTCCATCAACAGATGAATGGAAAAGAAGAACTGGTATATGTACAGGTGCAATATTAGCCCAGGAAAAAAATGCAACAATGCCGGCCGCAGCACCATAGATGAGTCCAGAGGTAATCACAACTTGAAGTAAGTCAGAAAGCGAAGGACACATATCCTATGATATCACTTATCGGTGTTACCTAAAAACGGATACCAATGAAGATTTTTCAGAGAGAAAGGCAATCATACATTCAATCAACAAACGCATGGTTAACCAAATGGAAAGGTGTGAGGATTGGATAAATTAGGATATTGGGATAAACAGAGATATACCAACACATGTGAAATATATAAGCACCAAAGACCTACGGAACACCGAGAGAAGACTACTCAACATTGTGTCATAACCCACATGGGAAATGGATCCCAAGATGAATAGATATATGTATATGTGTAAAAGAATGACACCTTGCACACCTAGCAGAAACAAAACATTGTAATCAAATTTGCTGTGATAACAAATAAAAATTAAATTAAGAAAGCCAACAAGAAGTAATGAGACCTAAACTTATGGAGGTTTTTGCTGGCACATTCCATTCTAATTTACAAGTTGGAACGTTACACCCAGGAAGGCTCTTTGGCCCTAGTTAACCAGATTTGGGAATGGAGAACTGCCACAGCCTTGTGACCATCTCCTGCAAAAGCAGATTTAAACACAGTGCTAAGGGTCACTTAATATTCACAAGAATTGCAGCTCTGTAAATGACACCTGCCCTCAAAAAATATCCTGGGTTCAAATATCGACGAAAAAATTCAAAAGAGAGCAACCTTTGAAGAAGACAATTTCAGGAGGCATATTTAACTTATATATTTTTTTCGTTCTATTTTTTGTTTGTTTGTTTAACCATAAAGGCCATGGAAAAAGCTCAACGTCAGGAATTAATAAAGATATGCAAATGCAATCTACAAAAACTTTTACCTGACAACAGTCAGAATGATCATAAGCAAAAATCTCTAAACAATAAATACTCAAGGGGTTTTAGAGACCTGTGTGCCCTCTAGCTGCTGGTGGGATGTCAACTGGGAACAGCCAATAGTGAGAACAGAAAGGAGGTGGGTTTAAAGGTAAAAATTGAGCCACCATATGATCTGGTAGGCCCATTACGGGCCCTATCACCTGAGAAGACCAGAATCAAAAGAAACAGGTTGACAATCGTACACTGCAGCACTATTTACCCTAGCCAAGACTTGGAACAACCAAAATTTCCATCAACAGATGAATGCACAAAGAAGAAGTGGTCCACGTACACAAAGGAATATTACTCCGATAAAAAATATAAATGAAATATAAAAAACAAACCTAAGTTAAGGAGACATAAGCTTTGGAGGTGTATCCGTGCACAATCCACTCGAATTTACAACCAAGGAACACTACTTCCAGGCAGGTACTTTTTCCCTCGTAACCAGTGGGGAATGTAGAAATCCTGCCGCCCTGTGGCCCTTTGCCGCAACAGCAGTTTTAAAACCTGTGCTAAAGGACACTTCATATTCCCAAGGACTGCAGGGCTATAAATGACACCTGCCAACAAAATGTGTTGAGGGAGGTAATGGCCAAAAGAATTCAAAATATGGCACATACTTCAAGAAACCATTTGAATAGGTAAGCTGTACTCACTCTTTAAAAAACAACAAAAAAGTACATGGCTATAAGCTCAATATAAGGAATGATAAGACATATGCAAATCCAGCCACAAAAAGGTATCAGCTCACACCGGTCAGAATGACCATCAGCAAAAAAATACAAACAATAAATCCTGAAGGGGTTGTGGCGAAATTCATACCCTCAACTTTAAGTGGCTCGTAAACTGGTAAGTGCCACTAATGAAAACAGAATGGAGCTGCCTTTAAAAGGTAAACATTGAGATACCACATGACCCTGCAGGCCCACTCCTTGGCCTATAACCTAGGGAGACAGAAATATAAAGACACAGGCAGGCAAAACTGCACTTCGGCAGTACTAAAATAGCCAAGACATGGAAAAAACCAAAAAGTCCATCAAGAGACGAATGGACACAGAAGAACTGGTATGGGTACACATGGAATATTAGTCACGAAAAAAAAATGAAACAATGCAGTTTGCGGAACCATAGATGAGTCTGGAGGTAATCACACAACTTGCAGTAAGTCAGAAGGCGAAAGACACATACCCTATTATATCAATTATAGGTGTTACCTAAAAATTGATACCAATGAAGGTATCTCCACAGAGAAAGGCAATCACAGATTTCTTAAACAAACTTTTGGGTAACCAATTGGAAAGTTGTGAAGATTGGCTACATTAGGATATTGGGGTTAACAGAGATATACAAACACAGGTGAAATATATAATCACCAAAGACTTACGGAATTCCAAGAGAAGACTACTCAACACTGTGTCATAACCTACATTGGGTAGGGATCCGAAGATGAATAGATATATGTATATGTGTAAGAAAACCACATCTTGCACACCTAGAACAAACAAAACATTGTAATCAAATTTGCTGTGATAACAAATAAAATTTAAATTAAAAAAACGGACAAGACGTAATGAGACAAACGTATGGGGGGTTTTCCTGGCACATTCCATTCTAATTTACAACCTAGGAACAGGACTTCCAGGAAGGCTCTGTTGCCCTAGTAACCAGATTTGGGCATGGAGAAATGCTGCAGCCTTGTGACCGTATCCTGCAACAGCAGCTGTTAACCCAGGGATAATGGTCACTTAATATTCACAATAATTGCAGACCCGTAAATGACACCTGCCATCAAAAAAAATCCTGGGATCGAAAATAGACCAAGAAATTCAAAACAGGGCAACATTTCAACACGACAATTTCAAAAGGTATATTTTACTCACACTTTTTTTCTTTTGTTTTTAAACAACAACAACAAAAAAGGCGTGGCAGAACGCTCAACATTAGGAATTATTAAAGACATGCAAATCCAGCCTACAAAAATGTATCCGAATGACCATCAGCAAAAATTCTGCAAACAATAAATGCCAAAGGGGTTGTGGAGAATTGCGTACCCTCAGCTCTAAGTGGGATGTAAACTGGTAAGAGCCATCAATGAAAACAGAATGGAGGAGCCTTCACAAGGTAAACATTGAGCTACGATTCAATCCAGCAGGCCCACTGCTGGGCCTATCACCTGAGAAGACAAAAATCAAAAAGACCCAGGCTAGCAATCCTGCCTTGCAGCAATATTTACCACAGCCAAGACTTGGAAGCAACCAAAATGTCCATCAACAGATGAATGCACAAAGAAGAAGTGGTCCACGTACACAATGGAATATTACTCTGAGAAAAAATATAAATTAAGTTTTATAAACAAACATAAGGAAGGAGACATAAGCTTTTGGAGGTTTATCGGGGCACATTCCACTCTAATGTAAAACCGAGAAACACAACTTTCAGGAAGATTCTGTTTCCCTAGTAACCAGAGTGTGTAATGTAGAAATGCTACCGCCCTGTGGCTGTTACCCACAACAGCAGCTTTAAAAGCTGTGCTAATGCTCACTTCATATTCACAAGAACTGCGGGGCGGCAAATGACACCTGCCGTCGAAATGCCTTTTTTTGTTTGTTTTAATGTCTTGAGGGAGGTAATCGCCAAAAAAATTCAAAATGTGGCACATACTACATGAAAACAATTTGAATATGTAAGTTTTACTCTTTAAAAAGAAAGAAAAAGCATATGGCTAATATCTCAATATAAGGAATTATTAGACGCATGCAAATTCAACCACAAAAAGGTATCAGCTCATTCCAGTGAGAATGACCATCAGCAAAAACAACTACAAACAATAAATGCCGAAGGGGTTGTGGAGAAATGCATACTCTCAACTTTAAGTGGGATGTAAACTGGTAACAGCCACTAATAAAAACAGAAAAAGGTGTCTTTAAAAGGTAAATTTTGAGCTACCATAGGATTCAGCGGGCCCAATCCTGGGCCTATGATCTAGGAAGACAGAATTGAATGACACAGGCAGGCAATACTGCACTGTAGCAGTATTACAATAGACAAGACATGAAAACAACCAAAAAGTCCTTCAAAAGATGAATGGCCAAAGAAGAACTGGTACATGTACAGATGGAATATTAGCCAAGGAAAAAACGGAAACAACATCGTTTGCAGCACCATAGATGAGTCTACAGGTACTCACACAACTTGAAGTAACTCAGAAAGCGAAAGACACATATCCTATGGTATCACTTATAGGTGTTACCTAAAAATTGATACCCGTGAAGATATTTCCACGAAGAAAGGCAATCACAGATTCATTAAAGAAACTTATGGTTAACCAAATGAAAAGGTGTGAGGATTGGATACATTAGAATACTGGGGTTAACAAAGATATACAAACACATGTGACATATATAATCGCCAAAGACCTACGGAATTCCAAGAGAAGACTACTCAACATTGTGTCATAACCCACAGGGGAAATGGATCCGAAGTTAAATAGATATATGTATCAAAGAACCACATCTTCCACACCTAGAACGAATGAAACATTGTAATCAGATTTGTTGTTACAAAAACTAAAAATAAACATTAAATTAAAAAAATGAACAAGAAGTAATGAGACATAAACTTATGGGGGTTTTAACTGGCACATTCCATTCTACTTTACAACCTAGGAACCCTACTTCCAGGAAGGTTCTGAACACTCTGTATTAATTTATATGGGAAGAGGACCTGTTCATAAATATATATATATATAATGTTCAAATGAACTAGACTGTGTACACCTAGAATAAATAATATTCTAATCATTACCCTGATTAAAAAAATTAAAACAACAAAGAGGATGTACTCAGACATAAATTGATGGGGTTTTTTCCTTGCACATTCCATTCTAATTTACCACCTAGGAGCACGACCTCCAGGAAAGCTCTGCTGCCCTAGTAATCCAGTTTGGGAATGGAGAAACGCTGCTGCCGTGTGGCCGTTTCCCACAACAGCAGCTTTCAACCCAGTGTAATGGTCACTAAATAGTAACAACAATTGCAAGCCTGTAAGTGACACACGCCCTCAAAACAAACACTGGCGTCGAAAATCGACCAAAAAATTCAAGAGAGGGCAAGGTTTCAAGAAGACAATTTCAAGAGGTATATTTAACTCACATTTTCTCTTTTCCTTTTTTTTTGTTTAACAAAAAAGACCATGGGAAAAGCTCACCATCAGGAACTAATAAAGACACGCAAATCCAATCTACAAAAACTTTTACCAGACCACAGTCAGAATGATCATCAGCATAAAATCTCTAAACAATAAATAATCAAGGGGTTTTAGAGAACTGAGTACCCTCTAGCTGCTGGTGGGATGTCAAATGGTAACAGTCAGTAGTGAGAAAAGAAAGGAGGTGCGTTTAAAGGTAAAAATTGAGCTCACATATGATCTGGTGGGCCCATTACGGGCCCTATCACCTGAGAAGACCAGAATCAAAAGACACAGGCTGACAATCCTACACTGCAGCACTATTTCCCCTAGCCAAGACTTGGAACAACCAAAATGTCCATCAGCAGATGAATCCACAAGGAAGAAGCGGTCCATGTACACACAGGAATATTATTCCGATTAAAACATATAAATTAAATATAAAAAACAAACCTAAGGAAGGAGACATAAGCTTTGGGGGTGTATCCGTGCACAATCCACTCTAATTTACAACCAAGGAACACTACTTCATAAAGGTACTGTTTGCCTAGTAACCAGAGTGGGGAATGTAGAAATGCTGCCGCCCTGGGGCCGTGTGCCGCAGCAGCAGCTTTAAAACCTATGCTAAAGGTCACTTCATATTCAAAAGGACTGCAGGGCTATAAATGACACCTGCCAACAAAATGGGTTGAGGGAGGTAATGGCCAAAATATTCAAAATATGGCACCTACTTCAACAAATCATTTGAATAGGTAAGCTGGACTCACTCTGTAAAAAACAAAAAGTATAAGTACATGCCTATAAGCTCAATATAAGGAATTATAAGACATATGCAAATCCAGCCACAAAAAGGTATCAGCTCACATGGGTCAGAATGACCATCATCAAAAATTCTGCAAGCCATAAATGCTGAAGGGGCTGCGGAGAAATGCGTACCCTCATCTTTGAGTGGGACTAAACTGGTAAGAGAAAATCACGTAAACCGAATGGAGGTGCCTTTAACAGGTACACATTGAGGTACCATAGGATTCAGCAGGCACACTCCTGGGCATATGACCTAAGAAGACAGAATTAGAAAGACACAGGCAGGCAAAACTGCACTGCAGCATTATTGCAATAGCCAAGACATGGAAGCTAGCAAAAACTCCATCAACAGATGAATGGAAAAGAAGAACTGGTATATGTACAGGTGCAATATTAGCCCAGGAAAAAAATGCAACAATGCCGGCCGCAGCACCATAGATGAGTCCAGAGGTAATCACAACTTGAAGTAAGTCAGAAAGCGAAGGACACATATCCTATGATATCACTTATCGGTGTTACCTAAAAACGGATACCAATGAAGATTTTTCAGAGAGAAAGGCAATCATACATTCAATCAACAAACGCATGGTTAACCAAATGGAAAGGTGTGAGGATTGGATAAATTAGGATATTGGGATAAACAGAGATATACCAACACATGTGAAATATATAAGCACCAAAGACCTACGGAACACCGAGAGAAGACTACTCAACATTGTGTCATAACCCACATGGGAAATGGATCCCAAGATGAATAGATATATGTATATGTGTAAAAGAATGACACCTTGCACACCTAGCAGAAACAAAACATTGTAATCAAATTTGCTGTGATAACAAATAAAAATTAAATTAAGAAAGCCAACAAGAAGTAATGAGACCTAAACTTATGGAGGTTTTTGCTGGCACATTCCATTCTAATTTACAAGTTGGAACGTTACACCCAGGAAGGCTCTTTGGCCCTAGTTAACCAGATTTGGGAATGGAGAACTGCCACAGCCTTGTGACCATCTCCTGCAAAAGCAGATTTAAACACAGTGCTAAGGGTCACTTAATATTCACAAGAATTGCAGCTCTGTAAATGACACCTGCCCTCAAAAAATATCCTGGGTTCAAATATCGACGAAAAAATTCAAAAGAGAGCAACCTTTGAAGAAGACAATTTCAGGAGGCATATTTAACTTATATATTTTTTTCGTTCTATTTTTTGTTTGTTTGTTTAACCATAAAGGCCATGGAAAAAGCTCAACGTCAGGAATTAATAAAGATATGCAAATGCAATCTACAAAAACTTTTACCTGACAACAGTCAGAATGATCATAAGCAAAAATCTCTAAACAATAAATACTCA
Organism: Balaenoptera physalus; assembly: GCF_965194825.1. Lineage (NCBI taxonomy): Eukaryota > Metazoa > Chordata > Mammalia > Artiodactyla > Balaenopteridae > Balaenoptera > Balaenoptera physalus. The sequence continues at coordinate 97,253 of NW_028125495.1, read as the reverse complement.
AGGGGTTTTAGAGACCTGTGTGCCCTCTAGCTGCTGGTGGGATGTCAACTGGGAACAGCCAATAGTGAGAACAGAAAGGAGGTGGGTTTAAAGGTAAAAATTGAGCCACCATATGATCTGGTAGGCCCATTACGGGCCCTATCACCTGAGAAGACCAGAATCAAAAGAAACAGGTTGACAATCGTACACTGCAGCACTATTTACCCTAGCCAAGACTTGGAACAACCAAAATTTCCATCAACAGATGAATGCACAAAGAAGAAGTGGTCCACGTACACAAAGGAATATTACTCCGATAAAAAATATAAATGAAATATAAAAAACAAACCTAAGTTAAGGAGACATAAGCTTTGGAGGTGTATCCGTGCACAATCCACTCGAATTTACAACCAAGGAACACTACTTCCAGGCAGGTACTTTTTCCCTCGTAACCAGTGGGGAATGTAGAAATCCTGCCGCCCTGTGGCCCTTTGCCGCAACAGCAGTTTTAAAACCTGTGCTAAAGGACACTTCATATTCCCAAGGACTGCAGGGCTATAAATGACACCTGCCAACAAAATGTGTTGAGGGAGGTAATGGCCAAAAGAATTCAAAATATGGCACATACTTCAAGAAACCATTTGAATAGGTAAGCTGTACTCACTCTTTAAAAAACAACAAAAAAGTACATGGCTATAAGCTCAATATAAGGAATGATAAGACATATGCAAATCCAGCCACAAAAAGGTATCAGCTCACACCGGTCAGAATGACCATCAGCAAAAAAATACAAACAATAAATCCTGAAGGGGTTGTGGCGAAATTCATACCCTCAACTTTAAGTGGCTCGTAAACTGGTAAGTGCCACTAATGAAAACAGAATGGAGCTGCCTTTAAAAGGTAAACATTGAGATACCACATGACCCTGCAGGCCCACTCCTTGGCCTATAACCTAGGGAGACAGAAATATAAAGACACAGGCAGGCAAAACTGCACTTCGGCAGTACTAAAATAGCCAAGACATGGAAAAAACCAAAAAGTCCATCAAGAGACGAATGGACACAGAAGAACTGGTATGGGTACACATGGAATATTAGTCACGAAAAAAAAATGAAACAATGCAGTTTGCGGAACCATAGATGAGTCTGGAGGTAATCACACAACTTGCAGTAAGTCAGAAGGCGAAAGACACATACCCTATTATATCAATTATAGGTGTTACCTAAAAATTGATACCAATGAAGGTATCTCCACAGAGAAAGGCAATCACAGATTTCTTAAACAAACTTTTGGGTAACCAATTGGAAAGTTGTGAAGATTGGCTACATTAGGATATTGGGGTTAACAGAGATATACAAACACAGGTGAAATATATAATCACCAAAGACCTACGGAATTCCAAGAGAAGACTACTCAACACTGTGTCATAACCTACATTGGGTAGGGATCCGAAGATGAATAGATATATGTATATGTGTAAGAAAACCACATCTTGCACACCTAGAACAAACAAAACATTGTAATCAAATTTGCTGTGAAAACAAATAAAATTTAAATTAAAAAAACGGACAAGACGTAATGAGACAAACGTATGGGGGGTTTTCCTGGCACATTCCATTCTAATTTACAACCTAGGAACAGGACTTCCAGGAAGGCTCTGTTGCCCTAGTAACCAGATTTGGGCATGGAGAAATGCTGCAGCCTTGTGAACGTATCCTGCAACAGCAGCTGTTAACCCAGGGATAATGGTCACTTAATATTCACAATAATTGCAGACCCGTAAATGACACCTGCCATCAAAAAAAATCCTGGGATCGAAAATAGACCAAGAAATTCAAAACAGGGCAACATTTCAACACGACAATTTCAAAAGGTATATTTTACTCACACTTTTTTTCTTTTCTTTTTAAACAACAAGAACAAAAAAGGCGTGGCAGAACGCTCAACATTGGGAATTATTAAAGACATGCAAATCCAGCCTACAAAAATGTATCCGAATGACCATCAGCAAAAATTCTGCAAACAATAAATGCCAAAGGGGTTGTGGAGAATTGCGTACCCTCAGCTCTAAGTGGGATGTAAACTGGTAAGAGCCATCAATGAAAACAGAATGGAGGAGCCTTCACAAGGTAAACATTGAGCTACGATTCAATCCAGCAGGCCCACTGCTGGGCCTATCACCTGAGAAGACAAAAATCAAAAAGACCCAGGCTAGCAATCCTGCCTTGCAGCAATATTTACCACAGCCAAGACTTGGAAGCAACCAAAATGTCCATCAACAGATGAATGCACAAAGAAGAAGTGGTCCACGTACACAATGGAATATTACTCTGAGAAAAAATATAAATTAAGTTTTATAAACAAACATAAGGAAGGAGACATAAGCTTTTGGAGGTTTATCGGGGCACATTCCACTCTAATGTAAAACCGAGAAACACAACTTTCAGGAAGATTCTGTTTCCCTAGTAACCAGAGTGTGTAATGTAGAAATGCTACCGCCCTGTGGCTGTTACCCACAACAGCAGCTTTAAAAGCTGTGCTAATGCTCACTTCATATTCACAAGAACTGCGGGGCGGCAAATGACACCTGCCGTCGAAATGCCTTTTTTTGTTTGTTTTAATGTCTTGAGGGAGGTAATCGCCAAAAAAATTCAAAATGTGGCACATACTACATGAAAACAATTTGAATATGTAAGTTTTACTCTTTAAAAAGAAAGAAAAAGCATATGGCTAATATCTCAATATAAGGAATTATTAGACGCATGCAAATTCAACCACAAAAAGGTATCAGCTCATTCCAGTGAGAATGACCATCAGCAAAAACAACTACAAACAATAAATGCCGAAGGGGTTGTGGAGAAATGCATACTCTCAACTTTAAGTGGGATGTAAGCTGGTAACAGCCACTAATAAAAACAGAAAAAGGTGTCTTTAAAAGGTAAATTTTGAGCTACCATAGGATTCAGCGGGCCCAATCCTGGGCCTATGATCTAGGAAGACAGAACTGAATGACACAGGCAGGCAATACTGCACTGTAGCAGTATTACAATAGACAAGACATGAAAACAACCAAAAAGTCCTTCAAAAGATGAATGGCCAAAGAAGAACTGGTACATGTACAGATGGAATATTAGCCAAGGAAAAAAACGGAAACAACATCGTTTGCAGCACCATAGATGAGTCTACAGGTACTCACACAACTTGAAGTAACTCAGAAAGAGAAAGACACATATCCTATGGTATCACTTATAGGTGTTACCTAAAAATTGATACCCGTGAAGATATTTCCACGAAGAAAGGCAATCACAGATTCATTAAAGAAACTTATGGTTAACCAAATGAAAAGGTGTGAGGATTGGATACATTAGAATACTGGGGTTAACAAAGATATACAAACATATGTGAAATATATAATCGCCAAAGACCTACGGAATTCCAAGAGAAGACTACTCAACACTGTGTCATAACCCACAGGGGAAATGGATCCGAAGATAAATAGATATATGTATCAAAGAACCACATCTTCCACACCTAGAACAAATGAAACATTGTAATCAGATTTGTTGTTACAAAAACTAAAAATAAACATTAAATTAAAAAAATGAACAAGAAGTAATGAGACATAAACTTATGGGGGTTTTAACTGGCACATTCCATTCTACTTTACAACCTAGGAACCCTACTTCCAGGAAGGTTCTGAACACTCTGTATTAATTTATATGGGAAGAGGACCTGTTCATAAATATATAAATATATATAATGTTCAAATGAACTAGACTGTGTACACCTAGAATAAATAATATTCTAATCATTACCCTGATTAAAAAAATTAAAACAACAAAGAGGATGTACTCAGACATAAATTGATGGGGTTTTTTCCTTGCACATTCCATTCTAATTTACCACCTAGGAGCACGACCTCCAGGAAAGCTCTGCTGCCCTAGTAATCCAGTTTGGGAATGGAGAAACGCTGCTGCCGTGTGGCCGTTTCCCACAACAGCAGCTTTCAACCCAGTGTAATGGTCACTAAATAGTAACAACAATTGCAAGCCTGTAAGTGACACACGCCCTCAAAACAAACACTGGCGTCGAAAATCGACCAAAAAATTCAAGAGAGGGCAAGGTTTCAAGAAGACAATTTCAAGAGGTATATTTAACTCACATTTTCTCTTTTCCTTTTTTTTTGTTTAACAAAAAAGACCATGGGAAAAGCTCACCATCAGGAACTAATAAAGACACGCAAATCCAATCTACAAAAACTTTTACCAGACCACAGTCAGAATGATCATCAGCATAAAATCTCTAAACAATAAATAATCAAGGGGTTTTAGAGAACTGAGTACCCTCTAGCTGCTGGTGGGATGTCAAATGGTAACAGTCAGTAGTGAGAAAAGAAAGGAGGTGCGTTTAAAGGTAAAAATTGAGCTCACATATGATCTGGTGGGCCCATTACGGGCCCTATCACCTGAGAAGACCAGAATCAAAAGACACAGGCTGACAATCCTACACTGCAGCACTATTTCCCCTAGCCAAGACTTGGAACAACCAAAATGTCCATCAGCAGATGAATCCACAAGGAAGAAGCGGTCCATGTACACACAGGAATATTATTCCGATTAAAACATATAAATTAAATATAAAAAACAAACCTAAGGAAGGAGACATAAGCTTTGGGGGTGTATCCGTGCACAATCCACTCTAATTTACAACCAAGGAACACTACTTCATAAAGGTACTGTTTGCCTAGTAACCAGAGTGGGGAATGTAGAAATGCTGCCGCCCTGGGGCCGTGTGCCGCAGCAGCAGCTTTAAAACCTATGCTAAAGGTCACTTCATATTCAAAAGGACTGCAGGGCTATAAATGACACCTGCCAACAAAATGGGTTGAGGGAGGTAATGGCCAAAATATTCAAAATATGGCACCTACTTCAACAAATCATTTGAATAGGTAAGCTGGACTCACTCTGTAAAAAACAAAAAGTATAAGTACATGCCTATAAGCTCAATATAAGGAATTATAAGACATATGCAAATCCAGCCACAAAAAGGTATCAGCTCACATGGGTCAGAATGACCATCATCAAAAATTCTGCAAGCCATAAATGCTGAAGGGGCTGCGGAGAAATGCGTACCTTCATCTTTGAGTGGGACTAAACTGGTAAGAGAAAATCACGTAAACCGAATGGAGGTGCCTTTAACAGGTACACATTGAGGTACCATAGGATTCAGCAGGCACACTCCTGGGCATATGACCTAAGAAGACAGAATTAGAAAGACACAGGCAGGCAAAACTGCACTGCAGCATTATTGCAATAGCCAAGACATGGAAGCTAGCAAAAACTCCATCAACAGATGAATGGAAAAGAAGAACTGGTATATGTACAGGTGCAATATTAGCCCAGGAAAAAAATGCAACAATGCCGGCCGCAGCACCATAGATGAGTCCAGAGGTAATCACAACTTGAAGTAAGTCAGAAAGCGAAGGACACATATCCTATGATATCACTTATCGGTGTTACCTAAAAACGGATACCAATGAAGATTTTTCAGAGAGAAAGGCAATCATACATTCAATCAACAAACGCATGGTTAACCAAATGGAAAGGTGTGAGGATTGGATAAATTAGGATATTGGGATAAACAGAGATATACCAACACATGTGAAATATATAAGCACCAAAGACCTACGGAACACCGAGAGAAGACTACTCAACATTGTGTCATAACCCACATGGGAAATGGATCCGAAGATGAATAGATATATGTATATGTGTAAAACAATGACACCTTGCACACCTAGCAGAAACAAAACATTGTAATCAAATTTGCTGTGATAACAAATAAAAATTAAATTAAGAAAGCCAACAAGAAGTAATGAGACCTAAACTTATGGAGGTTTTTGCTGGCACATTCCATTCTAATTTACAAGTTGGAACGTTACACCCAGGAAGGCTCTTTGGCCCTAGTTAACCAGATTTGGGAATGGAGAACTGCCACAGCCTTGTGACCATCTCCTGCAAAAGCAGATTTAAACACAGTGCTAAGGGTCACTTAATATTCACAAGAATTGCAGCTCTGTAAATGACACCTGCCCTCAAAAAATATCCTGGGTTCAAATATCGACGAAAAAATTCAAAAGAGAGCAACCTTTGAAGAAGACAATTTCAGGAGGCATATTTAACTTATATATTTTTTTCGTTCTATTTTTTGTTTGTTTGTTTAACCATAAAGGCCATGGAAAAAGCTCAACGTCAGGAATTAATAAAGATATGCAAATGCAATCTACAAAAACTTTTACCTGACAACAGTCAGAATGATCATAAGCAAAAATCTCTAAACAATAAATACTCAAGGGGTTTTAGAGACCTGTGTGCCCTCTAGCTGCTGGTGGGATGTCAACTGGGAACAGCCAATAGTGAGAACAGAAAGGAGGTGGGTTTAAAGGTAAAAATTGAGCCACCATATGATCTGGTAGGCCCATTACGGGCCCTATCACCTGAGAAGACCAGAATCAAAAGAAACAGGTTGACAATCGTACACTGCAGCACTATTTACCCTAGCCAAGACTTGGAACAACCAAAATTTCCATCAACAGATGAATGCACAAAGAAGAAGTGGTCCACGTACACAAAGGAATATTACTCCGATAAAAAATATAAATGAAATATAAAAAACAAACCTAAGTTAAGGAGACATAAGCTTTGGAGGTGTATCCGTGCACAATCCACTCGAATTTACAACCAAGGAACACTACTTCCAGGCAGGTACTTTTTCCCTCGTAACCAGTGGGGAATGTAGAAATCCTGCCGCCCTGTGGCCCTTTGCCGCAACAGCAGTTTTAAAACCTGTGCTAAAGGACACTTCATATTCCCAAGGACTGCAGGGCTATAAATGACACCTGCCAACAAAATGTGTTGAGGGAGGTAATGGCCAAAAGAATTCAAAATATGGCACATACTTCAAGAAACCATTTGAATAGGTAAGCTGTACTCACTCTTTAAAAAACAACAAAAAAGTACATGGCTATAAGCTCAATATAAGGAATGATAAGACATATGCAAATCCAGCCACAAAAAGGTATCAGCTCACACCGGTCAGAATGACCATCAGCAAAAAAATACAAACAATAAATCCTGAAGGGGTTGTGGCGAAATTCATACCCTCAACTTTAAGTGGCTCGTAAACTGGTAAGTGCCACTAATGAAAACAGAATGGAGCTGCCTTTAAAAGGTAAACATTGAGATACCACATGACCCTGCAGGCCCACTCCTTGGCCTATAACCTAGGGAGACAGAAATATAAAGACACAGGCAGGCAAAACTGCACTTCGGCAGTACTAAAATAGCCAAGACATGGAAAAAACCAAAAAGTCCATCAAGAGACGAATGGACACAGAAGAACTGGTATGGGTACACATGGAATATTAGTCACGAAAAAAAAATGAAACAATGCAGTTTGCGGAACCATAGATGAGTCTGGAGGTAATCACACAACTTGCAGTAAGTCAGAAGGCGAAAGACACATACCCTATTATATCAATTATAGGTGTTACCTAAAAATTGATACCAATGAAGGTATCTCCACAGAGAAAGGCAATCACAGATTTCTTAAACAAACTTTTGGGTAACCAATTGGAAAGTTGTGAAGATTGGCTACATTAGGATATTGGGGTTAACAGAGATATACAAACACAGGTGAAATATATAATCACCAAAGACCTACGGAATTCCAAGAGAAGACTACTCAACACTGTGTCATAACCTACATTGGGTAGGGATCCGAAGATGAATAGATATATGTATATGTGTAAGAAAACCACATCTTGCACACCTAGAACAAACAAAACATTGTAATCAAATTTGCTGTGATAACAAATAAAATTTAAATTAAAAAAACGGACAAGACGTAATGAGACAAACGTATGGGGGGTTTTCCTGGCACATTCCATTCTAATTTACAACCTAGGAACAGGACTTCCAGGAAGGCTCTGTTGCCCTAGTAACCAGATTTGGGCATGGAGAAATGCTGCAGCCTTGTGAACGTATCCTGCAACAGCAGCTGTTAACCCAGGGATAATGGTCACTTAATATTCACAATAATTGCAGACCCGTAAATGACACCTGCCATCAAAAAAAATCCTGGGATCGAAAATAGACCAAGAAATTCAAAACAGGGCAACATTTCAACACGACAATTTCAAAAGGTATATTTTACTCACACTTTTTTTCTTTTGTTTTTAAACAACAACAAAAAAGGCGTGGCAGAACGCTCAACATTAGGAATTATTAAAGACATGCAAATCCAGCCTACAAAAATGTATCCGAATGACCATCAGCAAAAATTCTGCAAACAATAAATGCCAAAGGGGTTGTGGAGAATTGCGTACCCTCAGCTCTAAGTGGGATGTAAACTGGTAAGAGCCATCAATGAAAACAGAATGGAGGAGCCTTCACAAGGTAAACATTGAGCTACGATTCAATCCAGCAGGCCCACTGCTGGGCCTATCACCTGAGAAGACAAAAATCAAAAAGACCCAGGCTAGCAATCCTGCCTTGCAGCAATATTTACCACAGCCAAGACTTGGAAGCAACCAAAATGTCCATCAACAGATGAATGCACAAAGAAGAAGTGGTCCACGTACACAATGGAATATTACTCTGAGAAAAAATATAAATTAAGTTTTATAAACAAACATAAGGAAGGAGACATAAGCTTTTGGAGGTTTATCGGGGCACATTCCACTCTAATGTAAAACCGAGAAACACAACTTTCAGGAAGATTCTGTTTCCCTAGTAACCAGAGTGTGTAATGTAGAAATGCTACCGCCCTGTGGCTGTTACCCACAACAGCAGCTTTAAAAGCTGTGCTAATGCTCACTTCATATTCACAAGAACTGCGGGGCGGCAAATGACACCTGCCGTCTAAATGCTTTTTTTGTTTGTTTTAATGTCTTGAGGGAGGTAATCGCCAAAAAAATTCAAAATGTGGCACATACTACATGAAAACAATTTGAATATGTAAGTTTTACTCTTTAAAAAGAAAGAAAAAGCATATGGCTAATATCTCAATATAAGGAATTATTAGACGCATGCAAATTCAACCACAAAAAGGTATCAGCTCATTCCAGTGAGAATGACCATCAGCAAAAACAACTACAAACAATAAATGCCGAAGGGGTTGTGGAGAAATGCATACTCTCAACTTTAAGTGGGATGTAAACTGGTAACAGCCACTAATAAAAACAGAAAAAGGTGTCTTTAAAAGGTAAATTTTGAGCTACCATAGGATTCAGCGGGCCCAATCCTGGGCCTATGATCTAGGAAGACAGAATTGAATGACACAGGCAGGCAATACTGCACTGTAGCAGTATTACAATAGACAAGACATGAAAACAACCAAAAAGTCCTTCAAAAGATGAATGGCCAAAGAAGAACTGGTACATGTACAGATGGAATATTAGCCAAGGAAAAAAACGGAAACAACATCGTTTGCAGCACCATAGATGAGTCTACAGGTACTCACACAACTTGAAGTAACTCAGAAAGCGAAAGACACATATCCTATGGTATCACTTATAGGTGTTACCTAAAAATTGATACCCGTGAAGATATTTCCACGAAGAAAGGCAATCACAGATTCATTAAAGAAACTTATGGTTAACCAAATGAAAAGGTGTGAGGATTGGATACATTAGAATACTGGGGTTAACAAAGATATACAAACACATGTGACATATATAATCGCCAAAGACCTACGGAATTCCAAGAGAAGACTACTCAACATTGTGTCATAACCCACAGGGGAAATGGATCCGAAGATAAATAGATATATGTATCAAAGAACCACATCTTCCACACCTAGAACGAATGAAACATTGTAATCAGATTTGTTGTTACAAAAACTAAAAATAAACATTAAATTAAAAAAATGAACAAGAAGTAATGAGACATAAACTTATGGGGGTTTTAACTGGCACATTCCATTCTACTTTACAACCTAGGAACCCTACTTCCAGGAAGGTTCTGAACACTCTGTATTAATTTATATGGGAAGAGGACCTGTTCATAAATATATATATATATAATGTTCAAATGAACTAGACTGTGTACACCTAGAATAAATAATATTCTAATCATTACCCTGATTAAAAAAATTAAAACAACAAAGAGGATGTACTCAGACATAAATTGATGGGGTTTTTTCCTTGCACATTCCATTCTAATTTACCACCTAGGAGCACGACCTCCAGGAAAGCTCTGCTGCCCTAGTAATCCAGTTTGGGAATGGAGAAACGCTGCTGCCGTGTGGCCGTTTCCCACAACAGCAGCTTTCAACCCAGTGTAATGGTCACTAAATAGTAACAACAATTGCAAGCCTGTAAGTGACACACGCCCTCAAAACAAACACTGGCGTCGAAAATCGACCAAAAAATTCAAGAGAGGGCAAGGTTTCAAGAAGTCAATTTCAAGAGGTATATTTAACTCACATTTTCTCTTTTCCTTTTTTTTTGTTTAACAAAAAATACCATGGGAAAAGCTCACCATCAGGAACTAATAAAGACACGCAAATCCAATCTACAAAAACTTTTACCAGACCACAGTCAGAATGATCATCAGCATAAAATCTCTAAACAATAAATAATCAAGGGGTTTTAGAGAACTGAGTACCCTCTAGCTGCTGGTGGGATGTCAAATGGTAACAGTCAGTAGTGAGAAAAGAAAGGAGGTGCGTTTAAAGGTAAAAATTGAGCTCACATATGATCTGGTGGGCCCATTACGGGCCCTATCACCTGAGAAGACCAGAATCAAAAGACACAGGCTGACAATCCTACACTGCAGCACTATTTCCCCTAGCCAAGACTTGGAACAACCAAAATGTCCATCAGCAGATGAATCCACAAGGAAGAAGCGGTCCATGTACACACAGGAATATTATTCCGATTAAAACATATAAATTAAATATAAAAAACAAACCTAAGGAAGGAGACATAAGCTTTGGGGGTGTATCCGTGCACAATCCACTCTAATTTACAACCAAGGAACACTACTTCATAAAGGTACTGTTTGCCTAGTAACCAGAGTGGGGAATGTAGAAATGCTGCCGCCCTGGGGCCGTGTGCCGCAGCAGCAGCTTTAAAACCTATGCTAAAGGTCACTTCATATTCAAAAGGACTGCAGGGCTATAAATGACACCTGCCAACAAAATGGGTTGAGGGAGGTAATGGCCAAAATATTCAAAATATGGCACCTACTTCAACAAATCATTTGAATAGGTAAGCTGGACTCACTCTGTAAAAAACAAAAAGTATAAGTACATGCCTATAAGCTCAATATAAGGAATTATAAGACATATGCAAATCCAGCCACAAAAAGGTATCAGCTCACATGGGTCAGAATGACCATCATCAAAAATTCTGCAAGCCATAAATGCTGAAGGGGCTGCGGAGAAATGCGTACCCTCATCTTTGAGTGGGACTAAACTGGTAAGAGAAAATCACGTAAACCGAATGGAGGTGCCTTTAACAGGTACACACTGAGGTACCATAGGATTCAGCAGGCACACTCCTGGGCATATGACCTAAGAAGACAGAATTAGAAAGACACAGGCAGGCAAAACTGCACTGCAGCATTATTGCAATAGCCAAGACATGGAAGCTAGCAAAAACTCCATCAACAGATGAATGGAAAAGAAGAACTGGTATATGTACAGGTGCAATATTAGCCCAGGAAAAAAATGCAACAATGCCGGCCGCAGCACCATAGATGAGTCCAGAGGTAATCACAACTTGAAGTAAGTCAGAAAGCGAAGGACACATATCCTATGATATCACTTATCGGTGTTACCTAAAAACGGATACCAATGAAGATTTTTCAGAGAGAAAGGCAATCATACATTCAATCAACAAACGCATGGTTAACCAAATGGAAAGGTGTGAGGATTGGATAAATTAGGATATTGGGATAAACAGAGATATACCAACACATGTGAAATATATAAGCACCAAAGACCTACGGAACACCGAGAGAAGACTACTCAACATTGTGTCATAACCCACATGGGAAATGGATCCCAAGATGAATAGATATATGTATATGTGTAAAACAATGACACCTTGCACACCTAGCAGAAACAAAACATTGTAATCAAATTTGCTGTGATAACAAATAAAAATTAAATTAAGAAAGCCAACAAGAAGTAATGAGACCTAAACTTATGGAGGTTTTTGCTGGCACATTCCATTCTAATTTACAAGTTGGAACGTTACACCCAGGAAGGCTCTTTGGCCCTAGTTAACCAGATTTGGGAATGGAGAACTGCCACAGCCTTGTGACCATCTCCTGCAAAAGCAGATTTAAACACAGTGCTAAGGGTCACTTAATATTCACAAGAATTGCAGCTCTGTAAATGACACCTGCCCTCAAAAAATATCCTGGGTTCAAATATCGACGAAAAAATTCAAAAGAGAGCAACCTTTGAAGAAGACAATTTCAGGAGGCATATTTAACTTATATATTTTTTTCGTTCTATTTTTTGTTTGTTTGTTTAACCATAAAGGCCATGGAAAAAGCTCAACGTCAGGAATTAATAAAGATATGCAAATGCAATCTACAAAAACTTTTACCTGACAACAGTCAGAATGATCATAAGCAAAAATCTCTAAACAATAAATACTCAAGGGGTTTTAGAGACCTGTGTGCCCTCTAGCTGCTGGTGGGATGTCAACTGGGAACAGCCAATAGTGAGAACAGAAAGGAGGTGGGTTTAAAGGTAAAAATTGAGCCACCATATGATCTGGTAGGCCCATTACGGGCCCTATCACCTGAGAAGACCAGAATCAAAAGAAACAGGTTGACAATCGTACACTGCAGCACTATTTACCCTAGCCAAGACTTGGAACAACCAAAATTTCCATCAACAGATGAATGCACAAAGAAGAAGTGGTCCACGTACACAAAGGAATATTACTCCGATAAAAAATATAAATGAAATATAAAAAACAAACCTAAGTTAAGGAGACATAAGCTTTGGAGGTGTATCCGTGCACAATCCACTCGAATTTACAACCAAGGAACACTACTTCCAGGCAGGTACTTTTTCCCTCGTAACCAGTGGGGAATGTAGAAATCCTGCCGCCCTGTGGCCCTTTGCCGCAACAGCAGTTTTAAAACCTGTGCTAAAGGACACTTCATATTCCCAAGGACTGCAGGGCTATAAATGACACCTGCCAACAAAATGTGTTGAGGGAGGTAATGGCCAAAAGAATTCAAAATATGGCACATACTTCAAGAAACCATTTGAATAGGTAAGCTGTACTCACTCTTTAAAAAACAACAAAAAAGTACATGGCTATAAGCTCAATATAAGGAATGATAAGACATATGCAAATCCAGCCACAAAAAGGTATCAGCTCACACCGGTCAGAATGACCATCAGCAAAAAAATACAAACAATAAATCCTGAAGGGGTTGTGGCGAAATTCATACCCTCAACTTTAAGTGGCTCGTAAACTGGTAAGTGCCACTAATGAAAACAGAATGGAGCTGCCTTTAAAAGGTAAACATTGAGATACCACATGACCCTGCAGGCCCACTCCTTGGCCTATAACCTAGGGAGACAGAAATATAAAGACACAGGCAGGCAAAACTGCACTTCGGCAGTACTAAAATAGCCAAGACATGGAAAAAACCAAAAAGTCCATCAAGAGACGAATGGACACAGAAGAACTGGTATGGGTACACATGGAATATTAGTCACGAAAAAAAAATGAAACAATGCAGTTTGCGGAACCATAGATGAGTCTGGAGGTAATCACACAACTTGCAGTAAGTCAGAAGGCGAAAGACACATACCCTATTATATCAATTATAGGTGTTACCTAAAAATTGATACCAATGAAGGTATCTCCACAGAGAAAGGCAATCACAGATTTCTTAAACAAACTTTTGGGTAACCAATTGGAAAGTTGTGAAGATTGGCTACATTAGGATATTGGGGTTAACAGAGATATACAAACACAGGTGAAATATATAATCACCAAAGACCTACGGAATTCCAAGAGAAGACTACTCAACACTGTGTCATAACCTACATTGGGTAGGGATCCGAAGATGAATAGATATATGTATATGTGTAAGAAAACCACATCTTGCACACCTAGAACAAACAAAACATTGTAATCAAATTTGCTGTGATAACAAATAAAATTTAAATTAAAAAAACGGACAAGACGTAATGAGACAAACGTATGGGGGGTTTTCCTGGCACATTCCATTCTAATTTACAACCTAGGAACAGGACTTCCAGGAAGGCTCTGTTGCCCTAGTAACCAGATTTGGGCATGGAGAAATGCTGCAGCCTTGTGAACGTATCCTGCAACAGCAGCTGTTAACCCAGGGATAATGGTCACTTAATATTCACAATAATTGCAGACCCGTAAATGACACCTGCCATCAAAAAAAATCCTGGGATCGAAAATAGACCAAGAAATTCAAAACAGGGCAACATTTCAACACGACAATTTCAAAAGGTATATTTTACTCACACTTTTTTTCTTTTCTTTTTAAACAACAAGAACAAAAAAGGCGTGGCAGAACGCTCAACATTAGGAATTATTAAAGACATGCAAATCCAGCCTACAAAAATGTATCCGAATGACCATCAGCAAAAATTCTGCAAACAATAAATGCCAAAGGGGTTGTGGAGAATTGCGTACCCTCAGCTCTAAGTGGGATGTAAACTGGTAAGAGCCATCAATGAAAACAGAATGGAGGAGCCTTCACAAGGTAAACATTGAGCTACGATTCAATCCAGCAGGCCCACTGCTGGGCCTATCACCTGAGAAGACAAAAATCAAAAAGACCCAGGCTAGCAATCCTGCCTTGCAGCAATATTTACCACAGCCAAGACTTGGAAGCAACCAAAATGTCCATGAACAGATGAATGCACAAAGAAGAAGTGGTCCACGTACACAATGGAATATTACTCTGAGAAAAAATATAAATTAAGTTTTATAAACAAACATAAGGAAGGAGACATAAGCTTTTGGAGGTTTATCGGGGCACATTCCACTCTAATGTAAAACCGAGAAACACAACTTTCAGGAAGATTCTGTTTCCCTAGTAACCAGAGTGTGTAATGTAGAAATGCTACCGCCCTGTGGCTGTTACCCACAACAGCAGCTTTAAAAGCTGTGCTAATGCTCACTTCATATTCACAAGAACTGCGGGGCGGCAAATGACACCTGCCGTCTAAATGCTTTTTTTGTTTGTTTTAATGTCTTGAGGGAGGTAATCGCCAAAAAAATTCAAAATGTGGCACATACTACATGAAAACAATTTGAATATGTAAGTTTTACTCTTTAAAAAGAAAGAAAAAGCATATGGCTAATATCTCAATATAAGGAATTATTAGACGCATGAAAATTCAACCACAAAAAGGTATCAGCTCATTCCAGTGAGAATGACCATCAGCAAAAACAACTACAAACAATAAATGCCGAAGGGGTTGTGGAGAAATGCATACTCTCAACTTTAAGTGGGATGTAAACTGGTAACAGCCACTAATAAAAACAGAAAAAGGTGTCTTTAAAAGGTAAATTTTGAGCTACCATAGGATTCAGCGGGCCCAATCCTGGGCCTATGATCTAGGAAGACAGAATTGAATGACACAGGCAGGCAATACTGCACTGTAGCAGTATTACAATAGACAAGACATGAAAACAACCAAAAAGTCCTTCAAAAGATGAATGGCCAAAGAAGAACTGGTACATGTACAGATGGAATATTAGCCAAGGAAAAAAACGGAAACAACATCGTTTGCAGCACCATAGATGAGTCTACAGGTACTCACACAACTTGAAGTAACTCAGAAAGCGAAAGACACATATCCTATGGTATCACTTATAGGTGTTACCTAAAAATTGATACCCGTGAAGATATTTCCACGAAGAAAGGCAATCACAGATTCATTAAAGAAACTTATGGTTAACCAAATGAAAAGGTGTGAGGATTGGATACATTAGAATACTGTGGTTAACAAAGATATACAAACACATGTGACATATATAATCGCCAAAGACCTACGGAATTCCAAGAGAAGACTACTCAACATTGTGTCATAACCCACAGGGGAAATGGATCCGAAGATAAATAGATATATGTATCAAAGAACCACATCTTCCACACCTAGAACGAATGAAACATTGTAATCAGATTTGTTGTTACAAAAACTAAAAATAAACATTAAATTAAAAAAATGAACAAGAAGTAATGAGACATAAACTTATGGGGGTTTTAACTGGCACATTCCATTCTACTTTACAACCTAGGAACCCTACTTCCAGGAAGGTTCTGAACACTCTGTATTAATTTATATGGGAAGAGGACCTGTTCATAAATATATATATATATAATGTTCAAATGAACTAGACTGTGTACACCTAGAATAAATAATATTCTAATCATTACCCTGATTAAAAAAATTAAAACAACAAAGAGGATGTACTCAGACATAAATTGATGGGGTTTTTTCCTTGCACATTCCATTCTAATTTACCACCTAGGAGCACGACCTCCAGGAAAGCTCTGCTGCCCTAGTAATCCAGTTTGGGAATGGAGAAACGCTGCTGCCGTGTGGCCGTTTCCCACAACAGCAGCTTTCAACCCAGTGTAATGGTCACTAAATAGTAACAACAATTGCAAGCCTGTAAGTGACACACGCCCTCAAAACAAACACTGGCGTCGAAAATCGACCAAAAAATTCAAGAGAGGGCAAGGTTTCAAGAAGTCAATTTCAAGAGGTATATTTAACTCACATTTTCTCTTTTCCTTTTTTTTTGTTTAACAAAAAATACCATGGGAAAAGCTCACCATCAGGAACTAATAAAGACACGCAAATCCAATCTACAAAAACTTTTACCAGACCACAGTCAGAATGATCATCAGCATAAAATCTCTAAACAATAAATAATCAAGGGGTTTTAGAGAACTGAGTACCCTCTAGCTGCTGGTGGGATGTCAAATGGTAACAGTCAGTAGTGAGAAAAGAAAGGAGGTGCGTTTAAAGGTAAAAATTGAGCTCACATATGATCTGGTGGGCCCATTACGGGCCCTATCACCTGAGAAGACCAGAATCAAAAGACACAGGCTGACAATCCTACACTGCAGCACTATTTCCCCTAGCCAAGACTTGGAACAACCAAAATGTCCATCAGCAGATGAATCCACAAGGAAGAAGCGGTCCATGTACACACAGGAATATTATTCCGATTAAAACATATAAATTAAATATAAAAAACAAACCTAAGGAAGGAGACATAAGCTTTGGGGGTGTATCCGTGCACAATCCACTCTAATTTACAACCAAGGAACACTACTTCATAAAGGTACTGTTTGCCTAGTAACCAGAGTGGGGAATGTAGAAATGCTGCCGCCCTGGGGCATTGTGCCGCAGCAGCAGCTTTAAAACCTATGCTAAAGGTCACTTCATATTCAAAAGGACTGCAGGGCTATAAATGACACCTGCCAACAAAATGGGTTGAGGGAGGTAATGGCCAAAATATTCAAAATATGGCACCTACTTCAACAAATCATTTGAATAGGTAAGCTGGACTCACTCTGTAAAAAACAAAAAGTATAAGTACATGCCTATAAGCTCAATATAAGGAATTATAAGACATATGCAAATCCAGCCACAAAAAGGTATCAGCTCACATGGGTCAGAATGACCATCATCAAAAATTCTGCAAGCCATAAATGCTGAAGGGGCTGCGGAGAAATGCGTACCCTCATCTTTGAGTGGGACTAAACTGGTAAGAGAAAATCACGTAAACCGAATGGAGGTGCCTTTAACAGGTACACATTGAGGTACCATAGGATTCAGCAGGCACACTCCTGGGCATATGACCTAAGAAGACAGAATTAGAAAGACACAGGCAGGCAAAACTGCACTGCAGCATTATTGCAATAGCCAAGACATGGAAGCTAGCAAAAACTCCATCAACAGATGAATGGAAAAGAAGAACTGGTATATGTACAGGTGCAATATTAGCCCAGGAAAAAAATGCAACAATGCCGGCCGCAGCACCATAGATGAGTCCAGAGGTAATCACAACTTGAAGTAAGTCAGAAAGCGAAGGACACATATCCTATGATATCACTTATCGGTGTTACCTAAAAACGGATACCAATGAAGATTTTTCAGAGAGAAAGGCAATCATACATTCAATCAACAAACGCATGGTTAACCAAATGGAAAGGTGTGAGGATTGGATAAATTAGGATATTGGGATAAACAGAGATATACCAACACATGTGAAATATATAAGCACCAAAGACCTACGGAACACCGAGAGAAGACTACTCAACATTGTGTCATAACCCACATGGGAAATGGATCCGAAGATGAATAGATATATGTATATGTGTAAAACAATGACACCTTGCACACCTAGCAGAAACAAAACATTGTAATCAAATTTGCTGTGATAACAAATAAAAATTAAATTAAGAAAGCCAACAAGAAGTAATGAGACCTAAACTTATGGAGGTTTTTGCTGGCACATTCCATTCTAATTTACAAGTTGGAACGTTACACCCAGGAAGGCTCTTTGGCCCTAGTTAACCAGATTTGGGAATGGAGAACTGCCACAGCCTTGTGACCATCTCCTGCAAAAGCAGATTTAAACACAGTGCTAAGGGTCACTTAATATTCACAAGAATTGCAGCTCTGTAAATGACACCTGCCCTCAAAAAATATCCTGGGTTCAAATATCGACGAAAAAATTCAAAAGAGAGCAACCTTTGAAGAAGACAATTTCAGGAGGCATATTTAACTTATATATTTTTTTCGTTCTATTTTTTGTTTGTTTGTTTAACCATAAAGGCCATGGAAAAAGCTCAACGTCAGGAATTAATAAAGATATGCAAATGCAATCTACAAAAACTTTTACCTGACAACAGTCAGAATGATCATAAGCAAAAATCTCTAAACAATAAATACTCAAGGGGTTTTAGAGACCTGTGTGCCCTCTAGCTGCTGGTGGGATGTCAACTGGGAACAGCCAATAGTGAGAACAGAAAGGAGGTGGGCTTAAAGGTAAAAATTGAGCCACCATATGATCTGGTAGGCCCATTACGGGCCCTATCACCTGAGAAGACCAGAATCAAAAGAAACAGGTTGACAATCGTACACTGCAGCACTATTTACCCTAGCCAAGACTTGGAACAACCAAAATTTCCATCAACAGATGAATGCACAAAGAAGAAGTGGTCCACGTACACAAAGGAATATTACTCCGATAAAAAATATAAATGAAATATAAAAAACAAACCTAAGTTAAGGAGACATAAGCTTTGGAGGTGTATCCGTGCACAATCCACTCGAATTTACAACCAAGGAACACTACTTCCAGGCAGGTACTTTTTCCCTCGTAACCAGTGGGGAATGTAGAAATCCTGCCGCCCTGTGGCCCTTTGCCGCAACAGCAGTTTTAAAACCTGTGCTAAAGGACACTTCATATTCCCAAGGACTGCAGGGCTATAAATGACACCTGCCAACAAAATGTGTTGAGGGAGGTAATGGCCAAAAGAATTCAAAATATGGCACATACTTCAAGAAACCATTTGAATAGGTAAGCTGTACTCACTCTTTAAAAAACAACAAAAAAGTACATGGCTATAAGCTCAATATAAGGAATGATAAGACATATGCAAATCCAGCCACAAAAAGGTATCAGCTCACACCGGTCAGAATGACCATCAGCAAAAAAATACAAACAATAAATCCTGAAGGGGTTGTGGCGAAATTCATACCCTCAACTTTAAGTGGCTCGTAAACTGGTAAGTGCCACTAATGAAAACAGAATGGAGCTGCCTTTAAAAGGTAAACATTGAGATACCACATGACCCTGCAGGCCCACTCCTTGGCCTATAACCTAGGGAGACAGAAATATAAAGACACAGGCAGGCAAAACTGCACTTCGGCAGTACTAAAATAGCCAAGACATGGAAAAAACCAAAAAGTCCATCAAGAGACGAATGGACACAGAAGAACTGGTATGGGTACACATGGAATATTAGTCACGAAAAAAAAATGAAACAATGCAGTTTGCGGAACCATAGATGAGTCTGGAGGTAATCACACAACTTGCAGTAAGTCAGAAGGCGAAAGACACATACCCTATTATATCAATTATAGGTGTTACCTAAAAATTGATACCAATGAAGGTATCTCCACAGAGAAAGGCAATCACAGATTTCTTAAACAAACTTTTGGGTAACCAATTGGAAAGTTGTGAAGATTGGCTACATTAGGATATTGGGGTTAACAGAGATATACAAACACAGGTGAAATATATAATCACCAAAGACCTACGGAATTCCAAGAGAAGACTACTCAACACTGTGTCATAACCTACATTGGGTAGGGATCCGAAGATGAATAGATATATGTATATGTGTAAGAAAACCACATCTTGCACACCTAGAACAAACAAAACATTGTAATCAAATTTGCTGTGATAACAAATAAAATTTAAATTAAAAAAACGGACAAGACGTAATGAGACAAACGTATGGGGGGTTTTCCTGGCACATTCCATTCTAATTTACAACCTAGGAACAGGACTTCCAGGAAGGCTCTGTTGCCCTAGTAACCAGATTTGGGCATGGAGAAATGCTGCAGCCTTGTGACCGTATCCTGCAACAGCAGCTGTTAACCCAGGGATAATGGTCACTTAATATTCACAATAATTGCAGACCCGTAAATGACACCTGCCATCAAAAAAAATCCTGGGATCGAAAATAGACCAAGAAATTCAAAACAGGGCAACATTTCAACACGACAATTTCAAAAGGTATATTTTACTCACACTTTCTTTCTTTTCTTTTTAAACAACAAGAACAAAAAAGGCGTGGCAGAACGCTCAACATTAGGAATTATTAAAGACATGCAAATCCAGCCTACAAAAATGTATCCGAATGACCATCAGCAAAAATTCTGCAAACAATAAATGCCAAAGGGGTTGTGGAGAATTGCGTACCCTCAGCTCTAAGTGGGATGTAAACTGGTAAGAGCCATCAATGAAAACAGAATGGAGGAGCCTTCACAAGGTAAACATTGAGCTACGATTCAATCCAGCAGGCCCACTGCTGGGCCTATCACCTGAGAAGACAAAAATCAAAAAGACCCAGGCTAGCAATCCTGCCTTGCAGCAATATTTACCACAGCCAAGACTTGGAAGCAACCAAAATGTCCATCAACAGATGAATGCACAAAGAAGAAGTGGTCCACGTACACAATGGAATATTACTCTGAGAAAAAATATAAATTAAGTTTTATAAACAAACATAAGGAAGGAGACATAAGCTTTTGGAGGTTTATCGGGGCACATTCCACTCTAATGTAAAACCGAGAAACACAACTTTCAGGAAGATTCTGTTTCCCTAGTAACCAGAGTGTGTAATGTAGAAATGCTACCGCCCTGTGGCTGTTACCCACAACAGCAGCTTTAAAAGCTGTGCTAATGCTCACTTCATATTCACAAGAACTGCGGGGCGGCAAATGACACCTGCCGTCTAAATGCTTTTTTTGTTTGTTTTAATGTCTTGAGGGAGGTAATCGCCAAAAAAATTCAAAATGTGGCACATACTACATGAAAACAATTTGAATATGTAAGTTTTACTCTTTAAAAAGAAAGAAAAAGCATATGGCTAATATCTCAATATAAGGAATTATTAGACGCATGAAAATTCAACCACAAAAAGGTATCAGCTCATTCCAGTGAGAATGACCATCAGCAAAAACAACTACAAACAATAAATGCCGAAGGGGTTGTGGAGAAATGCATACTCTCAACTTTAAGTGGGATGTAAACTGGTAACAGCCACTAATAAAAACAGAAAAAGGTGTCTTTAAAAGGTAAATTTTGAGCTACCATAGGATTCAGCGGGCCCAATCCTGGGCCTATGATCTAGGAAGACAGAATTGAATGACACAGGCAGGCAATACTGCACTGTAGCAGTATTACAATAGACAAGACATGAAAACAACCAAAAAGTCCTTCAAAAGATGAATGGCCAAAGAAGAACTGGTACATGTACAGATGGAATATTAGCCAAGGAAAAAAACGGAAACAACATCGTTTGCAGCACCATAGATGAGTCTACAGGTACTCACACAACTTGAAGTAACTCAGAAAGCGAAAGACACATATCCTATGGTATCACTTATAGGTGTTACCTAAAAATTGATACCCGTGAAGATATTTCCACGAAGAAAGGCAATCACAGATTCATTAAAGAAACTTATGGTTAACCAAATGAAAAGGTGTGAGGATTGGATACATTAGAATACTGGGGTTAACAAAGATATACAAACATATGTGAAATATATAATCGCCAAAGACCTACGGAATTCCAAGAGAAGACTACTCAACACTGTGTCATAACCCACAGGGGAAATGGATCCGAAGATAAATAGATATATGTATCAAAGAACCACATCTTCCACACCTAGAACAAATGAAACATTGTAATCAGATTTGTTGTTACAAAAACTAAAAATAAACATTAAATTAAAAAAATGAACAAGAAGTAATGAGACATAAACTTATGGGGGTTTTAACTGGCACATTCCATTCTACTTTACAACCTAGGAACCCTACTTCCAGGAAGGTTCTGAACACTCTGTATTAATTTATATGGGAAGAGGACCTGTTCATAAATATATAAATATATATAATGTTCAAATGAACTAGACTGTGTACACCTAGAATAAATAATATTCTAATCATTACCCTGATTAAAAAAATTAAAACAACAAAGAGGATGTACTCAGACATAAATTGATGGGGTTTTTTCCTTGCACATTCCATTCTAATTTACCACCTAGGAACACGACCTCCAGGAAAGCTCTGCTGCCCTAGTAATCCAGTTTGGGAATGGAGAAACGCTGCTGCCGTGTGGCCGTTTCCCACAACAGCAGCTTTCAACCCAGTGTAATGGTCACTATATAATAACAACAATTGCAAGCCTGTGACACACGCCCTCAAAACAAACACTGGCGTCGAAAATCGACCAAAAAATTCAAGAGAGGGCAAGGTTTCAAGAAGACAATTTCAAGAGGTATATTTAACTCACATTTTCTCTTTTCTTTTTTTTTTTGTTTAACAAAAAAGACCATGGGAAAAGCTCACCATCATGAACTCATAAAGACACGCAAATCCAATCTACAAAAACTTTTACCAGACCACAGTCAGAATGATCATCAGCAAAAAATCTCTAAACAATAAAGAATCAAGGGGTTTTAGAGAACTGAGTACCCTCTAGCTGCTGGTGGGATGTCAAATGGTAACAGTCAGTAGTGAGAAAAGAAAGGAGGTGCGTTTAAAGGTAAAAATTGAGCTCACATATGATCTGGTGGGCCCATTACGGGCCCTATCACCTGAGAAGACCAGAATCAAAAGACACAGGCTGACAATCCTACACTGCAGCACTATTTCCCCTAGCCAAGACTTGGAACAACCAAAATGTCCATCAGCAGATGAATCCACAAGGAAGAAGCGGTCCATGTACACACAGGAATATTATTCCGATTAAAACATATAAATTAAATATAAAAAACAAACCTAAGGAAGGAGACATAAGCTTTGGGGGTGTATCCGTGCACAATCCACTCTACTTTACAACCAAGGAACACTACTTCATAAAGGTACTGTTTCCCTAGTAACCAGAGTGGGGAATGTAGAAATGCTGCCGCCCTGTGGCCGTGTGCCACAACAGCAGCTTTAAAACCTATGCTAAAGGTCACTTCATATTCAAAAGGACTGCAGGGCTATAAATGACACCTGCCAACAAAATGGGTTGAGGGAGGTAATGGCCAAAATATTCAAAATATGGCACCTACTTCAACAAATCATTTGAATAGGTAAGCTGGACTCACTGTGTAAAAAACAAAAAGTATAAGTACATGCCTATAAGCTCAATATAAGGAATTATAAGACATATGCAAATCCAGCCACAAAAAGGTATCAGCTCACATGGGTCAGAATGACCATCATCAAGCCATAAATGCTGAAGGGGCTGCGGAGAAATGCGTACCCTCATCTTTGAGTGGGACTAAACTGGTAAGAGAAAATCACGTAAACCAAATGGAGGTGCCTTTAACAGGTACACATTGAGGTACCATAGGATTCAGCAGGCACACTCCTGGGCATATGACCTAAGAAGACAGAATTAGAAAGACACAGGCAGGCAAAACTGCACTGCAGCATTATTGCAATAGCCAAGACATGGAAGCTAGCAAAAACTCCATCAACAGATGAATGGAAAAGAAGAACTGGTATATGTACAGGTGCAATATTAGCCCAGGAAAAAAATGCAACAATGCCGGCCGCAGCACCATAGATGAGTCCAGAGGTAATCACAACTTGAAGTAAGTCAGAAAGCGAAGGACACATATCCTATGATATCACTTATCGGTGTTACCTAAAAACGGATACCAATGAAGATTTTTCAGAGAGAAAGGCAATCATACATTCAATCAACAAACGCATGGTTAACCAAATGGAAAGGTGTGAGGATTGGATAAATTAGGATATTGGGATAAACAGAGATATACCAACACATGTGAAATATATAAGCACCAAAGACCTACGGAACACCGAGAGAAGACTACTCAACATTGTGTCATAACCCACATGGGAAATGGATCCGAAGTTGAATAGATATATGTATATGTGTAAAACAATGACACCTTGCACACCTAGCAGAAACAAAACATTGTAATCAAATTTGCTGTGATAACAAATAAAAATTAAATTAAGAAAGCCAACAAGAAGTAATGAGACCTAAACTTATGGAGGTTTTTGCTGGCACATTCCATTCTAATTTACAAGTTGGAACGTTACACCCAGGAAGGCTCTTTGGCCCTAGTTAACCAGATTTGGGAATGGAGAACTGCCACAGCCTTGTGACCATCTCCTGCAAAAGCAGATTTAAACACAGTGCTAAGGGTCACTTAATATTCACAAGAATTGCAGCTCTGTAAATGACACCTGCCCTCAAAAAATATCCTGGGTTCAAATATCGACGAAAAAATTCAAAAGAGAGCAACCTTTGAAGAAGACAATTTCAGGAGGCATATTTAACTTATATATTTTTTTCGTTCTATTTTTTGTTTGTTTGTTTAACCATAAAGGCCATGGAAAAAGCTCAACGTCAGGAATTAATAAAGATATGCAAATGCAATCTACAAAAACTTTTACCTGACAACAGTCAGAATGATCATAAGCAAAAATCTCTAAACAATAAATACTCAAGGGGTTTTAGAGACCTGTGTGCCCTCTAGCTGCTGGTGGGATGTCAACTGGGAACAGCCAATAGTGAGAACAGAAAGGAGGTGGGTTTAAAGGTAAAAATTGAGCCACCATATGATCTGGTAGGCCCATTACGGGCCCTATCACCTGAGAAGACCAGAATCAAAAGAAACAGGTTGACAATCGTACACTGCAGCACTATTTACCCTAGCCAAGACTTGGAACAACCAAAATTTCCATCAACAGATGAATGCACAAAGAAGAAGTGGTCCACGTACACAAAGGAATATTACTCCGATAAAAAATATAAATGAAATATAAAAAACAAACTTAAGTTAAGGAGACATAAGCTTTGGAGGTGTATCCGTGCACAATCCACTCGAATTTACAACCAAGGAACACTACTTCCAGGCAGGTACTTTTTCCCTCGTAACCAGTGGGGAATGTAGAAATCCTGCCGCCCTGTGGCCCTTTGCCGCAACAACAGTTTTAAAACCTGTGCTAAAGGACACTTCATATTCCCAAGGACTGCAGGGCTATAAATGACACCTGCCAACAAAATGTGTTGAGGGAGGTAATGGCCAAAAGAATTCAAAATATGGCACATACTTCAAGAAACCATTTGAATAGGTAAGCTGTACTCACTCTTTAAAAAACAACAAAAAAGTACATGGCTATAAGCTCAATATAAGGAATGATAAGACATATGCAAATCCAGCCACAAAAAGGTATCAGCTCACACCGGTCAGAATGACCATCAGCAAAAAAATACAAACAATAAATCCTGAAGGGGTTGTGGCGAAATTCATACCCTCAACTTTAAGTGGCTCGTAAACTGGTAAGTGCCACTAATGAAAACAGAATGGAGCTGCCTTTAAAAGGTAAACATTGAGATACCACATGACCCTGCAGGCCCACTCCTTGGCCTATAACCTAGGGAGACAGAAATATAAAGACACAGGCAGGCAAAACTGCACTTCGGCAGTACTAAAATAGCCAAGACATGGAAAAAACCAAAAAGTCCATCAAGAGAAGAATGGACACAGAAGAACTGGTATGGGTACACATGGAATATTAGTCACGAAAAAAAAATGAAACAATGCAGTTTGCGGAACCATAGATGAGTCTGGAGGTAATCACACAACTTGCAGTAAGTCAGAAGGCGAAAGACACATACCCTATTATATCAATTATAGGTGTTACCTAAAAATTGATACCAATGAAGGTATCTCCACAGAGAAAGGCAATCACAGATTTCTTAAACAAACTTTTGGATAACCAATTGGAAAGTTGTGAAGATTGGCTACATTAGGATATTGGGGTTAACAGAGATATACAAACACAGGTGAAATATATAATCACCAAAGACCTACGGAATTCCAAGAGAAGACTACTCAACACTGTGTCATAACCTACATTGGGTAGGGATCCGAAGATGAATAGATATATGTATATGTGTAAGAAAACCACATCTTGCACACCTAGAACAAACAAAACATTGTAATCAAATTTGCTGTGATAACAAATAAAATTTAAATTAAAAAAACGGACAAGACGTAATGAGACAAACGTATGGGGGGTTTTCCTGGCACATTCCTTTCTAATTTACAACCTAGGAACAGGACTTCCAGGAAGGCTCTGTTGCCCTAGTAACCAGATTTGGGCATGGAGAAATGCTGCAGCCTTGTGACCGTATCCTGCAACAGCAGCTGTTAACCCAGGGATAATGGTCACTTAATATTCACAATAATTGCAGACCCGTAAATGACACCTGCCATCAAAAAAAATCCTGGGATCGAAAATAGACCAAGAAATTCAAAACAGGGCAACATTTCAACACGACAATTTCAAAAGGTATATTTTACTCACACTTTTTTTCTTTTCTTTTTAAACAACAACAACAAAAAAGGCGTGGCAGAACGCTCAACATTAGGAATTATTAAAGACATGCAAATCCAGCCTACAAAAACGTATCCGAATGACCATCAGCAAAAATTCTGCAAACAATAAATGCCAAAGGGGTTGTGGAGAATTGCGTACCCTCAGCTCTAAGTGGGATGTAAACTGGTAAGAGCCATCAATGAAAACAGAATGGAGGAGCCTTCACAAGGTAAACATTGAGCTACGATTCAATCCAGCAGGCCCACTGCTGGGCCTATCACCTGAGAAGACAAAAATCAAAAAGACCCAGGCTAGCAATCCTGCCTTGCAGCAATATTTACCACAGCCAAGACTTGGAAGCAACCAAAATGTCCATCAACAGATGAATGCACAAAGAAGAAGTGGTCCACGTACACAATGGAATATTACTCTGAGAAAAAATATAAATTAAGTTTTATAAACAAACATAAGGAAGGAGACATAAGCTTTTGGAGGTTTATCGGGGCACATTCCACTCTAATGTAAAACCGAGAAACACAACTTTCAGGAAGATTCTGTTTCCCTAGTAACCAGAGTGTGTAATGTAGAAATGCTACCGCCCTGTGGCTGTTACCCACAACAGCAGCTTTAAAAGCTGTGCTAATGCTCACTTCATATTCACAAGAACTGCGGGGCGGCAAATGACACCTGCCGTCGAAATGCCTTTTTTTGTTTGTTTTAATGTCTTGAGGGAGGTAATCGCCAAAAAAATTCAAAATGTGGCACATACTACATGAAAACAATTTGAATATGTAAGTTTTACTCTTTAAAAAGAAAGAAAAAGCATATGGCTAATATCTCAATATAAGGAATTATTAGACGCATGCAAATTCAACCACAAAAAGGTATCAGCTCATTCCAGTGAGAATGACCATCAGCAAAAACAACTACAAACAATAAATGCCGAAGGGGTTGTGGAGAAATGCATACTCTCAACTTTAAGTGGGATGTAAACTGGTAACAGCCACTAATAAAAACAGAAAAAGGTGTCTTTAAAAGGTAAATTTTGAGCTACCATATGATTCAGCGGGCCCAATCCTGGGCCTATGATCTAGGAAGACAGAATTGAATGACACAGGCAGGCAATACTGCACTGTAGCAGTATTACAATAGACAAGACATGAAAACAACCAAAAAGTCCTTCAAAAGATGAATGGCCAAAGAAGAGCTGGTACATGTACAGATGGAATATTAGCCAAGGAAAAAACGGAAACAACATCGTTTGCAGCACCATAGATGAGTCTACAGGTACTCACACAACTTGAAGTAACTCAGAAAGCGAAAGACACATATCCTATGGTATCACTTATAGGTGTTACCTAAAAATTGATACCCGTGAAGATATTTCCACGAAGAAAGGCAATCACAGATTCATTAAAGAAACTTATGGTTAACCAAATGAAAAGGTGTGAGGATTGGATACATTAGAATACTGGGGTTAACAAAGATATACAAACACATGTGAAATATATAATCGCCAAAGACCTACGGAATTCCAAGAGAAGACTACTCAACATTGTGTCATAACCCACAGGGGAAATGGATCCGAAGATAAATAGATATATGTATCAAAGAACCACATCTTCCACACCTAGAACGAATGAAACATTGTAATCAGATTTGTTGTTACAAAAACTAAAAATAAACATTAAATTAAAAAAATGAACAAGAAGTAATGAGACATAAACTTATGGGGGTTTTAACTGGCACATTCCATTCTACTTTACAACCTAGGAACCCTACTTCCAGGAAGGTTCTGAACACTCTGTATTAATTTATATGGGAAGAGGACCTGTTCATAAATATATATATATATAATGTTCAAATGAACTAGACTGTGTACACCTAGAATAAATAATATTCTAATCATTACCCTGATTAAAAAAATTAAAACAACAAAGAGGATGTACTCAGACATAAATTGATGGGGTTTTTTCCTTGCACATTCCATTCTAATTTACCACCTAGGAACACGACCTCCAGGAAAGCTCTGCTGCCCTAGTAATCCAGTTTGGGAATGGAGAAACGCTGCTGCCGTGTGGCCGTTTCCCACAACAGCAGCTTTCAACCCAGTGTAATGGTCACTAAATAGTAACAACAATTGCAAGCCTGTAAGTGACACACGCCCTCAAAACAAACACTGGCGTCGAAAATCGACCAAAAAATTCAAGAGAGGGCAAGGTTTCAAGAAGACAATTTCAAGAGGTATATTTAACTCACATTTTCTCTTTTCTTTTTTTTGTTTAACAAAAAAGACCATGGGAAAAGCTCACCATCAGGAACTAATAAAGACACGCAAATCCAATCTACAAAAACTTTTACCAGACCACAGTCAGAATGATCATCAGCAAAAAATCTCTAAACAATAAAGAATCAACGGGTTTTAGAGAACTGAGTACCCTCTAGCTGCTGGTGATATGTCAAATGGTAACAGTCTGTAGTGAGAAAAGAAAGGAGGTACGTTTAAAGGTAAAAATTGAGCTCACATATGATCTGGTGGGCCCATTACGGGCCCTATCACCTGAGAAGACCAGAATCAAAAGACACAGGCTGACAATCCTACACTGCAGCACTATTTCCCCTAGCCAAGACTTGGAACAACCAAAATGTCCATCAGCAGATGAATCCACAAGGAAGAAGCGGTCCATGTCCACACAGGAATATTATTCCGATTAAAACATATAAATTAAATATAAAAAACAAACCTAAGGAAGGAGACATAAGCTTTGGGGGTGTATCCGTGCACAATCCACTCTAATTTACAACCAAGGAACACTACTTCATAAAGGTACTGTTTCCCTAGTAACCAGAGTGGGGAATGTAGAAATGCTGCCGCCCTGTGGCCGTGTGCCACAACAGCAGCTTTAAAACCTATGCTAAAGGTCACTTCATATTCAAAAGGACTGCAGGGCTATAAATGACACCTGCCAACAAAATGGGTTGAGGGAGGTAATGGCCAAAATATTCAAAATATGGCACCTACTTCAACAAATCATTTGAATAGGTAAGCTGGACTCACTCTGTAAAAAACAAAAAGTATAAGTACATGCCTATAAGCTCAATATAAGGAATTATAAGACATATGCAAATCCAGCCACAAAAAGGTATCAGCTCACATGGGTCAGAATGACCATCATCAAAAATTCTGCAAGCCATAAATGCTGAAGGGGCTGCGGAGAAATGCGTACCCTCATCTTTGAGTGGGACTAAACTGGTAAGAGAAAATCACGTAAACCGAATGGAGGTGCCTTTAACAGGTACACATTGAGGTACCATAGGATTCAGCAGGCACACTCCTGGGCATATGACCTAAGAAGACAGAATTAGAAAGACACAGGCAGGCAAAACTGCACTGCAGCATTATTGCAATAGCCAAGACATGGAAGCTAGCAAAAACTCCATCAACAGATGAATGGAAAAGAAGAACTGGTATATGTACAGGTGCAATATTAGCCCAGGAAAAAAATGTAACAATGCCGGCCGCAGCACCATAGATGAGTCCAGAGGTAATCACAACTTGAAGTAAGTCAGAAAGCGAAGGACACATATCCTATGATATCACTTATCGGCGTTACCTAAAAACGGATACCAATGAAGATTTTTCAGAGAGAAAGGCAATCATACATTCAATCAACAAACGCATGGTTAACCAAATGGAAAGGTGTGAGGATTGGATAAATTAGGATATTGGGATAAACAGAGATATACCAACACATGTGAAATATATAAGCACCAAAGACCTACGGAACACCGAGAGAAGACTACTCAACATTGTGTCATAACCCACATGGGAAATGGATCCGAAGATGAATAGATATATGTATATGTGTAAAACAATGACACCTTGCACACCTAGGAGAAACAAAACATTGTAATCAAATTTGCTGTGATAACAAATAAAAATTAAATTAAGAAAGCCAACAAGAAGTAATGAGACCTAAACTTATGGAGGTTTTTGCTGGCACATTCCATTCTAATTTACAAGTTGGAACGTTACACCCAGGAAGGCTCTTTGGCCCTAGTTAACCAGATTTGGGAATGGAGCACTGCCACAGCCTTGTGACCATCTCCTGCAAAAGCAGATTTAAACACAGTGCTAAGGGTCACTTAATATTCACAAGAATTGCAGCTCTGTAAATGACACCTGCCCTCAAAAGATATCCTGGGTTCAAATATCGACGAAAAAATTCAAAAGAGGGCAACCTTTCAAGAAGACAATTTCAGGAGGCATATTTAACTTATATATTTTTTTCGTTCTATTTTTTGTTTGTTTGTTTAACCATAAAGGCCATGGAAAAAGCTCAACGTCAGGAATTAATAAAGATATGCAAATGCAATCTACAAAAACTTTTACCTGACAACAGTCAGAATGAGCATAAGCAAAAATCTCTAAACAATAAATTCTCAAGGGGTTTTAGAGACCTGTGTGCCCTCTAGCTGCTGGTGGGATGTCAACTGGGAACAGCCAATAGTGAGAACAGAAAGGAGGTGGGTTTAAAGGTAAAAATTGAGCCACCATATGATCTGGTAGGCCCATTACGGGCCCTATCACCTGAGAAGACCAGAATCAAAAGAAACAGGTTGACAATCGTACACTGCAGCACTATTTACCCTAGCCAAGACTTGGAACAACCAAAATTTCCATCAACAGATGAATGCACAAAGAAGAAGTGGTCCACGTACACAAAGGAATATTACTCCGATAAAAAATATAAATGAAATATAAAAAACAAACCTAAGTTAAGGAGACATAAGCTTTGGAGGTGTATCCGTGCACAATCCACTCGAATTTACAACCAAGGAACACTACTTCCAGGCAGGTACTTTTTCCCTCGTAACCAGTGGGGAATGTAGAAATCCTGCCGCCCTGTGGCCCTTTGCCGCAACAGCAGTTTTAAAACCTGTGCTAAAGGACACTTCATATTCCCAAGGACTGCAGGGCTATAAATGACACCTGCCAACAAAATGTGTTGAGGGAGGTAATGGCCAAAAGAATTCAAAATATGGCACATACTTCAAGAAACCATTTGAATAGGTAAGCTGTACTCACTCTTTAAAAAACAACAAAAAAGTACATGGCTATAAGCTCAATATAAGGAATGATAAGACATATGCAAATCCAGCCACAAAAAGGTATCAGCTCACACCGGTCAGAATGACCATCAGCAAAAAAATACAAACAATAAATCCTGAAGGGGTTGTGGCGAAATTCATACCCTCAACTTTAAGTGGCTCGTAAACTGGTAAGTGCCACTAATGAAAACAGAATGGAGCTGCCTTTAAAAGGTAAACATTGAGATACCACATGACCCTGCAGGCCCACTCCTTGGCCTATAACCTAGGGAGACAGAAATATAAAGACACAGGCAGGCAAAACTGCACTTCGGCAGTACTAAAATAGCCAAGACATGGAAAAAACCAAAAAGTCCATCAAGAGAAGAATGGACACAGAAGAACTGGTATGGGTACACATGGAATATTAGTCACGAAAAAAAAATGAAACAATGCAGTTTGCGGAACCATAGATGAGTCTGGAGGTAATCACACAACTTGCAGTAAGTCAGAAGGCGAAAGACACATACCCTATTATATCAATTATAGGTGTTACCTAAAAATTGATACCAATGAAGGTATCTCCACAGAGAAAGGCAATCACAGATTTCTTAAACAAACTTTTGGATAACCAATTGGAAAGTTGTGAAGATTGGCTACATTAGGATATTGGGGTTAACAGAGATATACAAACACAGGTGAAATATATAATCACCAAAGACCTACGGAATTCCAAGAGAAGACTACTCAACACTGTGTCATAACCTACATTGGGTAGGGATCCGAAGATGAATAGATATATGTATATGTGTAAGAAAACCACATCTTGCACACCTAGAACAAACAAAACATTGTAATCAAATTTGCTGTGATAACAAATAAAATTTAAATTAAAAAAACGGACAAGACGTAATGAGACAAACGTATGGGGGGTTTTCCTGGCACATTCCATTCTAATTTACAACCTAGGAACAGGACTTCCAGGAAGGCTCTGTTGCCCTAGTAACCAGATTTGGGCATGGAGAAATGCTGCAGCCTTGTGACCGTATCCTGCAACAGCAGCTGTTAACCCAGGGATAATGGTCACTTAATATTCACAATAATTGCAGACCCGTAAATGACACCTGCCATCAAAAAAAATCCTGGGATCGAAAATAGACCAAGAAATTCAAAACAGGGCAACATTTCAACACGACAATTTCAAAAGGTATATTTTACTCACACTTTTTTTCTTTTCTTTTTAAACAACAACAACAAAAAAGGCGTGGCAGAACGCTCAACATTAGGAATTATTAAAGACATGCAAATCCAGCCTACAAAAACGTATCCGAATGACCATCAGCAAAAATTCTGCAAACAATAAATGCCAAAGGGGTTGTGGAGAATTGCGTACCCTCAGCTCTAAGTGGGATGTAAACTGGTAAGAGCCATCAATGAAAACAGAATGGAGGAGCCTTCACAAGGTAAACATTGAGCTACGATTCAATCCAGCAGGCCCACTGCTGGGCCTATCACCTGAGAAGACAAAAATCAAAAAGACCCAGGCTAGCAATCCTGCCTTGCAGCAATATTTACCACAGCCAAGACTTGGAAGCAACCAAAATGTCCATCAACAGATGAATGCACAAAGAAGAAGTGGTCCACGTACACAATGGAATATTACTCTGAGAAAAAATATAAATTAAGTTTTATAAACAAACATAAGGAAGGAGACATAAGCTTTTGGAGGTTTATCGGGGCACATTCCACTCTAATGTAAAACCGAGAAACACAACTTTCAGGAAGATTCTGTTTCCCTAGTAACCAGAGTGTGTAATGTAGAAATGCTACCGCCCTGTGGCTGTTACCCACAACAGCAGCTTTAAAAGCTGTGCTAATGCTCACTTCATATTCACAAGAACTGCGGGGCGGCAAATGACACCTGCCGTCGAAATGCCTTTTTTTGTTTGTTTTAATGTCTTGAGGGAGGTAATCGCCAAAAAAATTCAAAATGTGGCACATACTACATGAAAACAATTTGAATATGTAAGTTTTACTCTTTAAAAAGAAAGAAAAAGCATATGGCTAATATCTCAATATAAGGAATTATTAGACGCATGCAAATTCAACCACAAAAAGGTATCAGCTCATTCCAGTGAGAATGACCATCAGCAAAAACAACTACAAACAATAAATGCCGAAGGGGTTGTGGAGAAATGCATACTCTCAACTTTAAGTGGGATGTAAACTGGTAACAGCCACTAATAAAAACAGAAAAAGGTGTCTTTAAAAGGTAAATTTTGAGCTACCATATGATTCAGCGGGCCCAATCCTGGGCCTATGATCTAGGAAGACAGAATTGAATGACACAGGCAGGCAATACTGCACTGTAGCAGTATTACAATAGACAAGACATGAAAACAACCAAAAAGTCCTTCAAAAGATGAATGGCCAAAGAAGAGCTGGTACATGTACAGATGGAATATTAGCCAAGGAAAAAACGGAAACAACATCGTTTGCAGCACCATAGATGAGTCTACAGGTACTCACACAACTTGAAGTAACTCAGAAAGCGAAAGACACATATCCTATGGTATCACTTATAGGTGTTACCTAAAAATTGATACCCGTGAAGATATTTCCACGAAGAAAGGCAATCACAGATTCATTAAAGAAACTTATGGTTAACCAAATGAAAAGGTGTGAGGATTGGATACATTAGAATACTGGGGTTAACAAAGATATACAAACACATGTGAAATATATAATCGCCAAAGACCTACGGAATTCCAAGAGAAGACTACTCAACATTGTGTCATAACCCACAGGGGAAATGGATCCGAAGATAAATAGATATATGTATCAAAGAACCACATCTTCCACACCTAGAACGAATGAAACATTGTAATCAGATTTGTTGTTACAAAAACTAAAAATAAACATTAAATTAAAAAAATGAACAAGAAGTAATGAGACATAAACTTATGGGGGTTTTAACTGGCACATTCCATTCTACTTTACAACCTAGGAACCCTACTTCCAGGAAGGTTCTGAACACTCTGTATTAATTTATATGGGAAGAGGACCTGTTCATAAATATATATATATATAATGTTCAAATGAACTAGACTGTGTACACCTAGAATAAATAATATTCTAATCATTACCCTGATTAAAAAAATTAAAACAACAAAGAGGATGTACTCAGACATAAATTGATGGGGTTTTTTCCTTGCACATTCCATTCTAATTTACCACCTAGGAACACGACCTCCAGGAAAGCTCTGCTGCCCTAGTAATCCAGTTTGGGAATGGAGAAACGCTGCTGCCGTGTGGCCGTTTCCCACAACAGCAGCTTTCAACCCAGTGTAATGGTCACTAAATAGTAACAACAATTGCAAGCCTGTAAGTGACACACGCCCTCAAAACAAACACTGGCGTCGAAAATCGACCAAAAAATTCAAGAGAGGGCAAGGTTTCAAGAAGACAATTTCAAGAGGTATATTTAACTCACATTTTCTCTTTTCTTTTTTTTGTTTAACAAAAAAGACCATGGGAAAAGCTCACCATCAGGAACTAATAAAGACACGCAAATCCAATCTACAAAAACTTTTACCAGACCACAGTCAGAATGATCATCAGCAAAAAATCTCTAAACAATAAAGAATCAACGGGTTTTAGAGAACTGAGTACCCTCTAGCTGCTGGTGATATGTCAAATGGTAACAGTCTGTAGTGAGAAAAGAAAGGAGGTACGTTTAAAGGTAAAAATTGAGCTCACATATGATCTGGTGGGCCCATTACGGGCCCTATCACCTGAGAAGACCAGAATCAAAAGACACAGGCTGACAATCCTACACTGCAGCACTATTTCCCCTAGCCAAGACTTGGAACAACCAAAATGTCCATCAGCAGATGAATCCACAAGGAAGAAGCGGTCCATGTCCACACAGGAATATTATTCCGATTAAAACATATAAATTAAATATAAAAAACAAACCTAAGGAAGGAGACATAAGCTTTGGGGGTGTATCCGTGCACAATCCACTCTAATTTACAACCAAGGAACACTACTTCATAAAGGTACTGTTTCCCTAGTAACCAGAGTGGGGAATGTAGAAATGCTGCCGCCCTGTGGCCGTGTGCCACAACAGCAGCTTTAAAACCTATGCTAAAGGTCACTTCATATTCAAAAGGACTGCAGGGCTATAAATGACACCTGCCAACAAAATGGGTTGAGGGAGGTAATGGCCAAAATATTCAAAATATGGCACCTACTTCAACAAATCATTTGAATAGGTAAGCTGGACTCACTCTGTAAAAAACAAAAAGTATAAGTACATGCCTATAAGCTCAATATAAGGAATTATAAGACATATGCAAATCCAGCCACAAAAAGGTATCAGCTCACATGGGTCAGAATGACCATCATCAAAAATTCTGCAAGCCATAAATGCTGAAGGGGCTGCGGAGAAATGCGTACCCTCATCTTTGAGTGGGACTAAACTGGTAAGAGAAAATCACGTAAACCGAATGGAGGTGCCTTTAACAGGTACACATTGAGGTACCATAGGATTCAGCAGGCACACTCCTGGGCATATGACCTAAGAAGACAGAATTAGAAAGACACAGGCAGGCAAAACTGCACTGCAGCATTATTGCAATAGCCAAGACATGGAAGCTAGCAAAAACTCCATCAACAGATGAATGGAAAAGAAGAACTGGTATATGTACAGGTGCAATATTAGCCCAGGAAAAAAATGTAACAATGCCGGCCGCAGCACCATAGATGAGTCCAGAGGTAATCACAACTTGAAGTAAGTCAGAAAGCGAAGGACACATATCCTATGATATCACTTATCGGCGTTACCTAAAAACGGATACCAATGAAGATTTTTCAGAGAGAAAGGCAATCATACA
Organism: Balaenoptera physalus; assembly: GCF_965194825.1. Taxonomy (NCBI): domain Eukaryota; kingdom Metazoa; phylum Chordata; class Mammalia; order Artiodactyla; family Balaenopteridae; genus Balaenoptera; species Balaenoptera physalus. Next base: position 60,089 of record NW_028125495.1, on the reverse strand, counting down.
TTCAATCAACAAACGCATGGTTAACCAAATGGAAAGGTGTGAGGATTGGATAAATTAGGATATTGGGATAAACAGAGATATACCAACACATGTGAAATATATAAGCACCAAAGACCTACGGAACACCGAGAGAAGACTACTCAACATTGTGTCATAACCCACATGGGAAATGGATCCGAAGATGAATAGATATATGTATATGTGTAAAACAATGACACCTTGCACACCTAGGAGAAACAAAACATTGTAATCAAATTTGCTGTGATAACAAATAAAAATTAAATTAAGAAAGCCAACAAGAAGTAATGAGACCTAAACTTATGGAGGTTTTTGCTGGCACATTCCATTCTAATTTACAAGTTGGAACGTTACACCCAGGAAGGCTCTTTGGCCCTAGTTAACCAGATTTGGGAATGGAGCACTGCCACAGCCTTGTGACCATCTCCTGCAAAAGCAGATTTAAACACAGTGCTAAGGGTCACTTAATATTCACAAGAATTGCAGCTCTGTAAATGACACCTGCCCTCAAAAAATATCCTGGGTTCAAATATCGACGAAAAAATTCAAAAGAGGGCAACCTTTCAAGAAGACAATTTCAGGAGGCATATTTAACTTATATATTTTTTTCGTTCTATTTTTTGTTTGTTTCTTTAACCATAAAGGCCATGGAAAAAGCTCAACGTCAGGAATTAATAAAGATATGCAAATGCAATCTACAAAAACTTTTACCTGACAACAGTCAGAATGAGCATAAGCAAAAATCTCTAAACAATAAATTCTCAAGGGGTTTTAGAGACCTGTGTGCCCTCTAGCTGCTGGTGGGATGTCAACTGGGAACAGCCAATAGTGAGAACAGAAAGGAGGTGGGTTTAAAGGTAAAAATTGAGCCACCATATGATCTGGTAGGCCCATTACGGGCCCTATCACCTGAGAAGACCAGAATCAAAAGAAACAGGTTGACAATCGTACACTGCAGCACTATTTACCCTAGCCAAGACTTGGAACAACCAAAATTTCCATCAACAGATGAATGCACAAAGAAGAAGTGGTCCACGTACACAAAGGAATATTACTCCGATAAAAAATATAAATGAAATATAAAAAACAAACCTAAGTTAAGGAGACATAAGCTTTGGAGGTGTATCCGTGCACAATCCACTCGAATTTACAACCAAGGAACACTACTTCCAGGCAGGTACTTTTTCCCTCGTAACCAGTGGGGAATGTAGAAATCCTGCCGCCCTGTGGCCCTTTGCCGCAACAGCAGTTTTAAAACCTGTGCTAAAGGACACTTCATATTCCCAAGGACTGCAGGGCTATAAATGACACCTGCCAACAAAATGTGTTGAGGGAGGTAATGGCCAAAAGAATTCAAAATATGGCACATACTTCAAGAAACCATTTGAATAGGTAAGCTGTACTCACTCTTTAAAAAACAACAAAAAAGTACATGGCTATAAGCTCAATATAAGGAATGATAAGACATATGCAAATCCAGCCACAAAAAGGTATCAGCTCACACCGGTCAGAATGACCATCAGCAAAAAAATACAAACAATAAATCCTGAAGGGGTTGTGGCGAAATTCATACCCTCAACTTTAAGTGGCTCGTAAACTGGTAAGTGCCACTAATGAAAACAGAATGGAGCTGCCTTTAAAAGGTAAACATTGAGATACCACATGACCCTGCAGGCCCACTCCTTGGCCTATAACCTAGGGAGACAGAAATATAAAGACACAGGCAGGCAAAACTGCACTTCGGCAGTACTAAAATAGCCAAGACATGGAAAAAACCAAAAAGTCCATCAAGAGAAGAATGGACACAGAAGAACTGGTATGGGTACACATGGAATATTAGTCACGAAAAAAAAATGAAACAATGCAGTTTGCGGAACCATAGATGAGTCTGGAGGTAATCACACAACTTGCAGTAAGTCAGAAGGCGAAAGACACATACCCTATTATATCAATTATAGGTGTTACCTAAAAATTGATACCAATGAAGGTATCTCCACAGAGAAAGGCAATCACAGATTTCTTAAACAAACTTTTGGATAACCAATTGGAAAGTTGTGAAGATTGGCTACATTAGGATATTGGGGTTAACAGAGATATACAAACACAGGTGAAATATATAATCACCAAAGACCTACGGAATTCCAAGAGAAGACTACTCAACACTGTGTCATAACCTACATTGGGTAGGGATCCGAAGATGAATAGATATATGTATATGTGTAAGAAAACCACATCTTGCACACCTAGAACAAACAAAACATTGTAATCAAATTTGCTGTGATAACAAATAAAATTTAAATTAAAAAAACGGACAAGACGTAATGAGACAAACGTATGGGGGGTTTTCCTGGCACATTCCATTCTAATTTACAACCTAGGAACAGGACTTCCAGGAAGGCTCTGTTGCCCTAGTAACCAGATTTGGGCATGGAGAAATGCTGCAGCCTTGTGACCGTATCCTGCAACAGCAGCTGTTAACCCAGGGATAATGGTCACTTAATATTCACAATAATTGCAGACCCGTAAATGACACCTGCCATCAAAAAAAATCCTGGGATCGAAAATAGACCAAGAAATTCAAAACAGGGCAACATTTCAACACGACAATTTCAAAAGGTATATTTTACTCACACTTTTTTTCTTTTCTTTTTAAACAACAACAACAAAAAAGGCGAGGCAGAACGCTCAACATTAGGAATTATTAAAGACATGCAAATCCAGCCTACAAAAATGTATCCGAATGACCATCAGCAAAAATTCTGCAAACAATAAATGCCAAAGGGGTTGTGGAGAATTGCGTACCCTCAGCTCTAAGTGGGATGTAAACTGGTAAGAGCCATCAATGAAAACAGAATGGAGGAGCCTTCACAAGGTAAACATTGAGCTACGATTCAATCCAGCAGGCCCACTGCTGGGCCTATCACCTGAGAAGACAAAAATCAAAAAGACCCAGGCTAGCAATCCTGCCTTGCAGCAATATTTACCACAGCCAAGACTTGGAAGCAACCAAAATGTCCATCAACAGATGAATGCACAAAGAAGAAGTGGTCCACGTACACAATGGAATATTACTCTGAGAAAAAATATAAATTAAGTTTTATAAACAAACATAAGGAAGGAGACATAAGCTTTTGGAGGTTTATCGGGGCACATTCCACTCTAATGTAAAACCGAGAAACACAACTTTCAGGAAGATTCTGTTTCCCTAGTAACCAGAGTGTGTAATGTAGAAATGCTACCGCCCTGTGGCTGTTACCCACAACAGCAGCTTTAAAAGCTGTGCTAATGCTCACTTCATATTCACAAGAACTGCGGGGCGGCAAATGACACCTGCCGTCGAAATGCCTTTTTTTGTTTGTTTTAATGTCTTGAGGGAGGTAATCGCCAAAAAAATTCAAAATGTGGCACATACTACATGAAAACAATTTGAATATGTAAGTTTTACTCTTTAAAAAGAAAGAAAAAGCATATGGCTAATATCTCAATATAAGGAATTATTAGACGCATGCAAATTCAACCACAAAAAGGTATCAGCTCATTCCAGTGAGAATGACCATCAGCAAAAACAACTACAAACAATAAATGCCGAAGGGGTTGTGGAGAAATGCATACTCTCAACTTTAAGTGGGATGTAAACTGGTAACAGCCACTAATAAAAACAGAAAAAGGTGTCTTTAAAAGGTAAATTTTGAGCTACCATATGATTCAGCGGGCCCAATCCTGGGCCTATGATCTAGGAAGACAGAATTGAATGACACAGGCAGGCAATACTGCACTGTAGCAGTATTACAATAGACAAGACATGAAAACAACCAAAAAGTCCTTCAAAAGATGAATGGCCAAAGAAGAGCTGGTACATGTACAGATGGAATATTAGCCAAGGAAAAAACGGAAACAACATCGTTTGCAGCACCATAGATGAGTCTACAGGTACTCACACAACTTGAAGTAACTCAGAAAGCGAAAGACACATATCCTATGGTATCACTTATAGGTGTTACCTAAAAATTGATACCCGTGAAGATATTTCCACGAAGAAAGGCAATCACAGATTCATTAAAGAAACTTATGGTTAACCAAATGAAAAGGTGTGAGGATTGGATACATTAGAATACTGGGGTTAACAAAGATATACAAACACATGTGAAATATATAATCGCCAAAGACCTACGGAATTCCAAGAGAAGACTACTCAACATTGTGTCATAACCCACAGGGGAAATGGATCCGAAGATAAATAGATATATGTATCAAAGAACCACATCTTCCACACCTAGAACGAATGAAACATTGTAATCAGATTTGTTGTTACAAAAACTAAAAATAAACATTAAATTAAAAAAATGAACAAGAAGTAATGAGACATAAACTTATGGGGGTTTTAACTGGCACATTCCATTCTACTTTACAACCTAGGAACCCTACTTCCAGGAAGGTTCTGAACACTCTGTATTAATTTATATGGGAAGAGGACCTGTTCATAAATATATATATATATAATGTTCAAATGAACTAGACTGTGTACACCTAGAATAAATAATATTCTAATCATTACCCTGATTAAAAAAATTAAAACAACAAAGAGGATGTACTCAGACATAAATTGATGGGGTTTTTTCCTTGCACATTCCATTCTAATTTACCACCTAGGAACACGACCTCCAGGAAAGCTCTGCTGCCCTAGTAATCCAGTTTGGGAATGGAGAAACGCTGCTGCCGTGTGGCCGTTTCCCACAACAGCAGCTTTCAACCCAGTGTAATGGTCACTAAATAGTAACAACAATTGCAAGCCTGTAAGTGACACACGCCCTCAAAACAAACACTGGCGTCGAAAATCGACCAAAAAATTCAAGAGAGGGCAAGGTTTCAAGAAGACAATTTCAAGAGGTATATTTAACTCACATTTTCTCTTTTCCTTTTTTTTTCTTTAACAAAAAAGACCATGGGAAAAGCTCACCATCAGGAACTAATAAAGACACGCAAATCCAATCTACAAAAACTTTTACCAGACCACAGTCAGAATGATCATCAGCATAAAATCTCTAAACAATAAATAATCAAGGGGTTTTAGAGAACTGAGTACCCTCTAGCTGCTGGTGGGATGTCAAATGGTAACAGTCTGTAGTGAGAAAAGAAAGGAGGTACGTTTAAAGGTAAAAATTGAGCTCACATATGATCTGGTGGGCCCATTACGGGCCCTATCACCTGAGAAGACCAGAATCAAAAGACACAGGCTGACAATCCTACACTGCAGCACTATTTCCCCTAGCCAAGACTTGGAACAACCAAAATGTCCATCAGCAGATGAATCCACAAGGAAGAAGCGGTCCATGTCCACACAGGAATATTATTCCGATTAAAACATATAAATTAAATATAAAAAACAAACCTAAGGAAGGAGACATAAGCTTTGGGGGTGTATCCGTGCACAATCCACTCTAATTTACAACCAAGGAACACTACTTCATAAAGGTACTGTTTCCCTAGTAACCAGAGTGGGGAATGTAGAAATGCTGCCGCCCTGTGGCCGTGTGCCACAACAGCAGCTTTAAAACCTATGCTAAAGGTCACTTCATATTCAAAAGGACTGCAGGGCTATAAATGACACCTGCCAACAAAATGGGTTGAGGGAGGTAATGGCCAAAATATTCAAAATATGGCACCTACTTCAACAAATCATTTGAATAGGTAAGCTGGACTCACTCTGTAAAAAACAAAAAGTATAAGTACATGCCTATAAGCTCAATATAAGGAATTATAAGACATATGCAAATCCAGCCACAAAAAGGTATCAGCTCACATGGGTCAGAATGACCATCATCAAAAATTCTGCAAGCCATAAATGCTGAAGGGGCTGCGGAGAAATGCGTACCCTCATCTTTGAGTGGGACTAAACTGGTAAGAGAAAATCACGTAAACCGAATGGAGGTGCCTTTAACAGGTACACATTGAGGTACCATAGGATTCAGCAGGCACACTCCTGGGCATATGACCTAAGAAGACAGAATTAGAAAGACACAGGCAGGCAAAACTGCACTGCAGCATTATTGCAATAGCCAAGACATGGAAGCTAGCAAAAACTCCATCAACAGATGAATGGAAAAGAAGAACTGGTATATGTACAGGTGCAATATTAGCCCAGGAAAAAAATGTAACAATGCCGGCCGCAGCACCATAGATGAGTCCAGAGGTAATCACAACTTGAAGTAAGTCAGAAAGCGAAGGACACATATCCTATGATATCACTTATCGGCGTTACCTAAAAACGGATACCAATGAAGATTTTTCAGAGAGAAAGGCAATCATACATTCAATCAACAAACGCATGGTTAACCAAATGGAAAGGTGTGAGGATTGGATAAATTAGGATATTGGGATAAACAGAGATATACCAACACATGTGAAATATATAAGCACCAAAGACCTACGGAACACCGAGAGAAGACTACTCAACATTGTGTCATAACCCACATGGGAAATGGATCCGAAGATGAATAGATATATGTATATGTGTAAAACAATGACACCTTGCACACCTAGGAGAAACAAAACATTGTAATCAAATTTGCTGTGATAACAAATAAAAATTAAATTAAGAAAGCCAACAAGAAGTAATGAGACCTAAACTTATGGAGGTTTTTGCTGGCACATTCCATTCTAATTTACAAGTTGGAACGTTACACCCAGGAAGGCTCTTTGGCCCTAGTTAACCAGATTTGGGAATGGAGCACTGCCACAGCCTTGTGACCATCTCCTGCAAAAGCAGATTTAAACACAGTGCTAAGGGTCACTTAATATTCACAAGAATTGCAGCTCTGTAAATGACACCTGCCCTCAAAAGATATCCTGGGTTCAAATATCGACGAAAAAATTCAAAAGAGGGCAACCTTTCAAGAAGACAATTTCAGGAGGCATATTTAACTTATATATTTTTTTCGTTCTATTTTTTGTTTGTTTGTTTAACCATAAAGGCCATGGAAAAAGCTCAACGTCAGGAATTAATAAAGATATGCAAATGCAATCTACAAAAACTTTTACCTGACAACAGTCAGAATGAGCATAAGCAAAAATCTCTAAACAATAAATTCTCAAGGGGTTTTAGAGACCTGTGTGCCCTCTAGCTGCTGGTGGGATGTCAACTGGGAACAGCCAATAGTGAGAACAGAAAGGAGGTGGGTTTAAAGGTAAAAATTGAGCCACCATATGATCTGGTAGGCCCATTACGGGCCCTATCACCTGAGAAGACCAGAATCAAAAGAAACAGGTTGACAATCGTACACTGCAGCACTATTTACCCTAGCCAAGACTTGGAACAACCAAAATTTCCATCAACAGATGAATGCACAAAGAAGAAGTGGTCCACGTACACAAAGGAATATTACTCCGATAAAAAATATAAATGAAATATAAAAAACAAACCTAAGTTAAGGAGACATAAGCTTTGGAGGTGTATCCGTGCACAATCCACTCGAATTTACAACCAAGGAACACTACTTCCAGGCAGGTACTTTTTCCCTCGTAACCAGTGGGGAATGTAGAAATCCTGCCGCCCTGTGGCCCTTTGCCGCAACAGCAGTTTTAAAACCTGTGCTAAAGGACACTTCATATTCCCAAGGACTGCAGGGCTATAAATGACACCTGCCAACAAAATGTGTTGAGGGAGGTAATGGCCAAAAGAATTCAAAATATGGCACATACTTCAAGAAACCATTTGAATAGGTAAGCTGTACTCACTCTTTAAAAAACAACAAAAAAGTACATGGCTATAAGCTCAATATAAGGAATGATAAGACATATGCAAATCCAGCCACAAAAAGGTATCAGCTCACACCGGTCAGAATGACCATCAGCAAAAAAATACAAACAATAAATCCTGAAGGGGTTGTGGCGAAATTCATACCCTCAACTTTAAGTGGCTCGTAAACTGGTAAGTGCCACTAATGAAAACAGAATGGAGCTGCCTTTAAAAGGTAAACATTGAGATACCACATGACCCTGCAGGCCCACTCCTTGGCCTATAACCTAGGGAGACAGAAATATAAAGACACAGGCAGGCAAAACTGCACTTCGGCAGTACTAAAATAGCCAAGACATGGAAAAAACCAAAAAGTCCATCAAGAGAAGAATGGACACAGAAGAACTGGTATGGGTACACATGGAATATTAGTCACGAAAAAAAAATGAAACAATGCAGTTTGCGGAACCATAGATGAGTCTGGAGGTAATCACACAACTTGCAGTAAGTCAGAAGGCGAAAGACACATACCCTATTATATCAATTATAGGTGTTACCTAAAAATTGATACCAATGAAGGTATCTCCACAGAGAAAGGCAATCACAGATTTCTTAAACAAACTTTTGGATAACCAATTGGAAAGTTGTGAAGATTGGCTACATTAGGATATTGGGGTTAACAGAGATATACAAACACAGGTGAAATATATAATCACCAAAGACCTACGGAATTCCAAGAGAAGACTACTCAACACTGTGTCATAACCTACATTGGGTAGGGATCCGAAGATGAATAGATATATGTATATGTGTAAGAAAACCACATCTTGCACACCTAGAACAAACAAAACATTGTAATCAAATTTGCTGTGATAACAAATAAAATTTAAATTAAAAAAACGGACAAGACGTAATGAGACAAACGTATGGGGGGTTTTCCTGGCACATTCCATTCTAATTTACAACCTAGGAACAGGACTTCCAGGAAGGCTCTGTTGCCCTAGTAACCAGATTTGGGCATGGAGAAATGCTGCAGCCTTGTGACCGTATCCTGCAACAGCAGCTGTTAACCCAGGGATAATGGTCACTTAATATTCACAATAATTGCAGACCCGTAAATGACACCTGCCATCAAAAAAAATCCTGGGATCGAAAATAGACCAAGAAATTCAAAACAGGGCAACATTTCAACACGACAATTTCAAAAGGTATATTTTACTCACACTTTTTTTCTTTTCTTTTTAAACAACAACAACAAAAAAGGCGTGGCAGAACGCTCAACATTAGGAATTATTAAAGACATGCAAATCCAGCCTACAAAAACGTATCCGAATGACCATCAGCAAAAATTCTGCAAACAATAAATGCCAAAGGGGTTGTGGAGAATTGCGTACCCTCAGCTCTAAGTGGGATGTAAACTGGTAAGAGCCATCAATGAAAACAGAATGGAGGAGCCTTCACAAGGTAAACATTGAGCTACGATTCAATCCAGCAGGCCCACTGCTGGGCCTATCACCTGAGAAGACAAAAATCAAAAAGACCCAGGCTAGCAATCCTGCCTTGCAGCAATATTTACCACAGCCAAGACTTGGAAGCAACCAAAATGTCCATCAACAGATGAATGCACAAAGAAGAAGTGGTCCACGTACACAATGGAATATTACTCTGAGAAAAAATATAAATTAAGTTTTATAAACAAACATAAGGAAGGAGACATAAGCTTTTGGAGGTTTATCGGGGCACATTCCACTCTAATGTAAAACCGAGAAACACAACTTTCAGGAAGATTCTGTTTCCCTAGTAACCAGAGTGTGTAATGTAGAAATGCTACCGCCCTGTGGCTGTTACCCACAACAGCAGCTTTAAAAGCTGTGCTAATGCTCACTTCATATTCACAAGAACTGCGGGGCGGCAAATGACACCTGCCGTCGAAATGCCTTTTTTTGTTTGTTTTAATGTCTTGAGGGAGGTAATCGCCAAAAAAATTCAAAATGTGGCACATACTACATGAAAACAATTTGAATATGTAAGTTTTACTCTTTAAAAAGAAAGAAAAAGCATATGGCTAATATCTCAATATAAGGAATTATTAGACGCATGCAAATTCAACCACAAAAAGGTATCAGCTCATTCCAGTGAGAATGACCATCAGCAAAAACAACTACAAACAATAAATGCCGAAGGGGTTGTGGAGAAATGCATACTCTCAACTTTAAGTGGGATGTAAACTGGTAACAGCCACTAATAAAAACAGAAAAAGGTGTCTTTAAAAGGTAAATTTTGAGCTACCATATGATTCAGCGGGCCCAATCCTGGGCCTATGATCTAGGAAGACAGAATTGAATGACACAGGCAGGCAATACTGCACTGTAGCAGTATTACAATAGACAAGACATGAAAACAACCAAAAAGTCCTTCAAAAGATGAATGGCCAAAGAAGAGCTGGTACATGTACAGATGGAATATTAGCCAAGGAAAAAACGGAAACAACATCGTTTGCAGCACCATAGATGAGTCTACAGGTACTCACACAACTTGAAGTAACTCAGAAAGCGAAAGACACATATCCTATGGTATCACTTATAGGTGTTACCTAAAAATTGATACCCGTGAAGATATTTCCACGAAGAAAGGCAATCACAGATTCATTAAAGAAACTTATGGTTAACCAAATGAAAAGGTGTGAGGATTGGATACATTAGAATACTGGGGTTAACAAAGATATACAAACACATGTGAAATATATAATCGCCAAAGACCTACGGAATTCCAAGAGAAGACTACTCAACATTGTGTCATAACCCACAGGGGAAATGGATCCGAAGATAAATAGATATATGTATCAAAGAACCACATCTTCCACACCTAGAACGAATGAAACATTGTAATCAGATTTGTTGTTACAAAAACTAAAAATAAACATTAAATTAAAAAAATGAACAAGAAGTAATGAGACATAAACTTATGGGGGTTTTAACTGGCACATTCCATTCTACTTTACAACCTAGGAACCCTACTTCCAGGAAGGTTCTGAACACTCTGTATTAATTTATATGGGAAGAGGACCTGTTCATAAATATATATATATATAATGTTCAAATGAACTAGACTGTGTACACCTAGAATAAATAATATTCTAATCATTACCCTGATTAAAAAAATTAAAACAACAAAGAGGATGTACTCAGACATAAATTGATGGGGTTTTTTCCTTGCACATTCCATTCTAATTTACCACCTAGGAACACGACCTCCAGGAAAGCTCTGCTGCCCTAGTAATCCAGTTTGGGAATGGAGAAACGCTGCTGCCGTGTGGCCGTTTCCCACAACAGCAGCTTTCAACCCAGTGTAATGGTCACTAAATAGTAACAACAATTGCAAGCCTGTAAGTGACACACGCCCTCAAAACAAACACTGGCGTCGAAAATCGACCAAAAAATTCAAGAGAGGGCAAGGTTTCAAGAAGACAATTTCAAGAGGTATATTTAACTCACATTTTCTCTTTTCTTTTTTTTGTTTAACAAAAAAGACCATGGGAAAAGCTCACCATCAGGAACTAATAAAGACACGCAAATCCAATCTACAAAAACTTTTACCAGACCACAGTCAGAATGATCATCAGCAAAAAATCTCTAAACAATAAAGAATCAACGGGTTTTAGAGAACTGAGTACCCTCTAGCTGCTGGTGATATGTCAAATGGTAACAGTCTGTAGTGAGAAAAGAAAGGAGGTACGTTTAAAGGTAAAAATTGAGCTCACATATGATCTGGTGGGCCCATTACGGGCCCTATCACCTGAGAAGACCAGAATCAAAAGACACAGGCTGACAATCCTACACTGCAGCACTATTTCCCCTAGCCAAGACTTGGAACAACCAAAATGTCCATCAGCAGATGAATCCACAAGGAAGAAGCGGTCCATGTCCACACAGGAATATTATTCCGATTAAAACATATAAATTAAATATAAAAAACAAACCTAAGGAAGGAGACATAAGCTTTGGGGGTGTATCCGTGCACAATCCACTCTAATTTACAACCAAGGAACACTACTTCATAAAGGTACTGTTTCCCTAGTAACCAGAGTGGGGAATGTAGAAATGCTGCCGCCCTGTGGCCGTGTGCCACAACAGCAGCTTTAAAACCTATGCTAAAGGTCACTTCATATTCAAAAGGACTGCAGGGCTATAAATGACACCTGCCAACAAAATGGGTTGAGGGAGGTAATGGCCAAAATATTCAAAATATGGCACCTACTTCAACAAATCATTTGAATAGGTAAGCTGGACTCACTCTGTAAAAAACAAAAAGTATAAGTACATGCCTATAAGCTCAATATAAGGAATTATAAGACATATGCAAATCCAGCCACAAAAAGGTATCAGCTCACATGGGTCAGAATGACCATCATCAAAAATTCTGCAAGCCATAAATGCTGAAGGGGCTGCGGAGAAATGCGTACCCTCATCTTTGAGTGGGACTAAACTGGTAAGAGAAAATCACGTAAACCGAATGGAGGTGCCTTTAACAGGTACACATTGAGGTACCATAGGATTCAGCAGGCACACTCCTGGGCATATGACCTAAGAAGACAGAATTAGAAAGACACAGGCAGGCAAAACTGCACTGCAGCATTATTGCAATAGCCAAGACATGGAAGCTAGCAAAAACTCCATCAACAGATGAATGGAAAAGAAGAACTGGTATATGTACAGGTGCAATATTAGCCCAGGAAAAAAATGCAACAATGCCGGCCGCAGCACCATAGATGAGTCCAGAGGTAATCACAACTTGAAGTAAGTCAGAAAGCGAAGGACACATATCCTATGATATCACTTATCGGCGTTACCTAAAAACGGATACCAATGAAGATTTTTCAGAGAGAAAGGCAATCATACATTCAATCAACAAACGCATGGTTAACCAAATGGAAAGGTGTGAGGATTGGATAAATTAGGATATTGGGATAAACAGAGATATACCAACACATGTGAAATATATAAGCACCAAAGACCTACGGAACACCGAGAGAAGACTACTCAACATTGTGTCATAACCCACATGGGAAATGGATCCGAAGATGAATAGATATATGTATATGTGTAAAACAATGACACCTTGCACACCTAGGAGAAACAAAACATTGTAATCAAATTTGCTGTGATAACAAATAAAAATTAAATTAAGAAAGCCAACAAGAAGTAATGAGACCTAAACTTATGGAGGTTTTTGCTGGCACATTCCATTCTAATTTACAAGTTGGAACGTTACACCCAGGAAGGCTCTTTGGCCCTAGTTAACCAGATTTGGGAATGGAGCACTGCCACAGCCTTGTGACCATCTCCTGCAAAAGCAGATTTAAACACAGTGCTAAGGGTCACTTAATATTCACAAGAATTGCAGCTCTGTAAATGACACCTGCCCTCAAAAGATATCCTGGGTTCAAATATCGACGAAAAAATTCAAAAGAGGGCAACCTTTCAAGAAGACAATTTCAGGAGGCATATTTAACTTATATATTTTTTTCGTTCTATTTTTTGTTTGTTTGTTTAACCATAAAGGCCATGGAAAAAGCTCAACGTCAGGAATTAATAAAGATATGCAAATGCAATCTACAAAAACTTTTACCTGACAACAGTCAGAATGAGCATAAGCAAAAATCTCTAAACAATAAATTCTCAAGGGGTTTTAGAGACCTGTGTGCCCTCTAGCTGCTGGTGGGATGTCAACTGGGAACAGCCAATAGTGAGAACAGAAAGGAGGTGGGTTTAAAGGTAAAAATTGAGCCACCATATGATCTGGTAGGCCCATTACGGGCCCTATCACCTGAGAAGACCAGAATCAAAAGAAACAGGTTGACAATCGTACACTGCAGCACTATTTACCCTAGCCAAGACTTGGAACAACCAAAATTTCCATCAACAGATGAATGCACAAAGAAGAAGTGGTCCACGTACACAAAGGAATATTACTCCGATAAAAAATATAAATGAAATATAAAAAACAAACCTAAGTTAAGGAGACATAAGCTTTGGAGGTGTATCCGTGCACAATCCACTCGAATTTACAACCAAGGAACACTACTTCCAGGCAGGTACTTTTTCCCTCGTAACCAGTGGGGAATGTAGAAATCCTGCCGCCCTGTGGCCCTTTGCCGCAACAGCAGTTTTAAAACCTGTGCTAAAGGACACTTCATATTCCCAAGGACTGCAGGGCTATAAATGACACCTGCCAACAAAATGTGTTGAGGGAGGTAATGGCCAAAAGAATTCAAAATATGGCACATACTTCAAGAAACCATTTGAATAGGTAAGCTGTACTCACTCTTTAAAAAACAACAAAAAAGTACATGGCTATAAGCTCAATATAAGGAATGATAAGACATATGCAAATCCAGCCACAAAAAGGTATCAGCTCACACCGGTCAGAATGACCATCAGCAAAAAAATACAAACAATAAATCCTGAAGGGGTTGTGGCGAAATTCATACCCTCAACTTTAAGTGGCTCGTAAACTGGTAAGTGCCACTAATGAAAACAGAATGGAGCTGCCTTTAAAAGGTAAACATTGAGATACCACATGACCCTGCAGGCCCACTCCTTGGCCTATAACCTAGGGAGACAGAAATATAAAGACACAGGCAGGCAAAACTGCACTTCGGCAGTACTAAAATAGCCAAGACATGGAAAAAACCAAAAAGTCCATCAAGAGAAGAATGGACACAGAAGAACTGGTATGGGTACACATGGAATATTAGTCACGAAAAAAAAATGAAACAATGCAGTTTGCGGAACCATAGATGAGTCTGGAGGTAATCACACAACTTGCAGTAAGTCAGAAGGCGAAAGACACATACCCTATTATATCAATTATAGGTGTTACCTAAAAATTGATACCAATGAAGGTATCTCCACAGAGAAAGGCAATCACAGATTTCTTAAACAAACTTTTGGATAACCAATTGGAAAGTTGTGAAGATTGGCTACATTAGGATATTGGGGTTAACAGAGATATACAAACACAGGTGAAATATATAATCACCAAAGACCTACGGAATTCCAAGAGAAGACTACTCAACACTGTGTCATAACCTACATTGGGTAGGGATCCGAAGATGAATAGATATATGTATATGTGTAAGAAAACCACATCTTGCACACCTAGAACAAACAAAACATTGTAATCAAATTTGCTGTGATAACAAATAAAATTTAAATTAAAAAAACGGACAAGACGTAATGAGACAAACGTATGGGGGGTTTTCCTGGCACATTCCATTCTAATTTACAACCTAGGAACAGGACTTCCAGGAAGGCTCTGTTGCCCTAGTAACCAGATTTGGGCATGGAGAAATGCTGCAGCCTTGTGACCGTATCCTGCAACAGCAGCTGTTAACCCAGGGATAATGGTCACTTAATATTCACAATAATTGCAGACCCGTAAATGACACCTGCCATCAAAAAAAATCCTGGGATCGAAAATAGACCAAGAAATTCAAAACAGGGCAACATTTCAACACGACAATTTCAAAAGGTATATTTTACTCACACTATTTTTCTTTTGTTTTTAAACAACAACAACAAAAAAGGCGTGGCAGAACGCTCAACATTAGGAATTATTAAAGACATGCAAATCCAGCCTACAAAAACGTATCCGAATGACCATCAGCAAAAATTCTGCAAACAATAAATGCCAAAGGGGTTGTGGAGAATTGCGTACCCTCAGCTCTAAGTGGGATGTAAACTGGTAAGAGCCATCAATGAAAACAGAATGGAGGAGCCTTCACAAGGTAAACATTGAGCTACGATTCAATCCAGCAGGCCCACTGCTGGGCCTATCACCTGAGAAGACAAAAATCAAAAAGACCCAGGCTAGCAATCCTGCCTTGCAGCAATATTTACCACAGCCAAGACTTGGAAGCAACCAAAATGTCCATCAACAGATGAATGCACAAAGAAGAAGTGGTCCACGTACACAATGGAATATTACTCTGAGAAAAAATATAAATTAAGTTTTATAAACAAACATAAGGAAGGAGACATAAGCTTTTGGAGGTTTATCGGGGCACATTCCACTCTAATGTAAAACCGAGAAACACAACTTTCAGGAAGATTCTGTTTCCCTAGTAACCAGAGTGTGTAATGTAGAAATGCTACCGCCCTGTGGCTGTTACCCACAACAGCAGCTTTAAAAGCTGTGCTAATGCTCACTTCATATTCACAAGAACTGCGGGGCGGCAAATGACACCTGCCGTCGAAATGCCTTTTTTTGTTTGTTTTAATGTCTTGAGGGAGGTAATCGCCAAAAAAATTCAAAATGTGGCACATACTACATGAAAACAATTTGAATATGTAAGTTTTACTCTTTAAAAAGAAAGAAAAAGCATATGGCTAATATCTCAATATAAGGAATTATTAGACGCATGCAAATTCAACCACAAAAAGGTATCAGCTCATTCCAGTGAGAATGACCATCAGCAAAAACAACTACAAACAATAAATGCCGAAGGGGTTGTGGAGAAATGCATACTCTCAACTTTAAGTGGGATGTAAACTGGTAACAGCCACTAATAAAAACAGAAAAAGGTGTCTTTAAAAGGTAAATTTTGAGCTACCATATGATTCAGCGGGCCCAATCCTGGGCCTATGATCTAGGAAGACAGAATTGAATGACACAGGCAGGCAATACTGCACTGTAGCAGTATTACAATAGACAAGACATGAAAACAACCAAAAAGTCCTTCAAAAGATGAATGGCCAAAGAAGAGCTGGTACATGTACAGATGGAATATTAGCCAAGGAAAAAACGGAAACAACATCGTTTGCAGCACCATAGATGAGTCTACAGGTACTCACACAACTTGAAGTAACTCAGAAAGCGAAAGACACATATCCTATGGTATCACTTATAGGTGTTACCTAAAAATTGATACCCGTGAAGATATTTCCACGAAGAAAGGCAATCACAGATTCATTAAAGAAACTTATGGTTAACCAAATGAAAAGGTGTGAGGATTGGATACATTAGAATACTGGGGTTAACAAAGATATACAAACACATGTGAAATATATAATCGCCAAAGACCTACGGAATTCCAAGAGAAGACTACTCAACATTGTGTCATAACCCACAGGGGAAATGGATCCGAAGATAAATAGATATATGTATCAAAGAACCACATCTTCCACACCTAGAACGAATGAAACATTGTAATCAGATTTGTTGTTACAAAAACTAAAAATAAACATTAAATTAAAAAAATGAACAAGAAGTAATGAGACATAAACTTATGGGGGTTTTAACTGGCACATTCCATTCTACTTTACAACCTAGGAACCCTACTTCCAGGAAGGTTCTGAACACTCTGTATTAATTTATATGGGAAGAGGACCTGTTCATAAATATATATATATATAATGTTCAAATGAACTAGACTGTGTACACCTAGAATAAATAATATTCTAATCATTACCCTGATTAAAAAAATTAAAACAACAAAGAGGATGTACTCAGACATAAATTGATGGGGTTTTTTCCTTGCACATTCCATTCTAATTTACCACCTAGGAACACGACCTCCAGGAAAGCTCTGCTGCCCTAGTAATCCAGTTTGGGAATGGAGAAACGCTGCTGCCGTGTGGCCGTTTCCCACAACAGCAGCTTTCAACCCAGTGTAATGGTCACTAAATAGTAACAACAATTGCAAGCCTGTAAGTGACACACGCCCTCAAAACAAACACTGGCGTCGAAAATCGACCAAAAAATTCAAGAGAGGGCAAGGTTTCAAGAAGACAATTTCAAGAGGTATATTTAACTCACATTTTCTCTTTTCTTTTTTTTGTTTAACAAAAAAGACCATGGGAAAAGCTCACCATCAGGAACTAATAAAGACACGCAAATCCAATCTACAAAAACTTTTACCAGACCACAGTCAGAATGATCATCAGCAAAAAATCTCTAAACAATAAAGAATCAAGGGGTTTTAGAGAACTGAGTACCCTCTAGCTGCTGGTGATATGTCAAATGGTAACAGTCTGTAGTGAGAAAAGAAAGGAGGTACGTTTAAAGGTAAAAATTGAGCTCACATATGATCTGGTGGGCCCATTACGGGCCCTATCACCTGAGAAGACCAGAATCAAAAGACACAGGCTGACAATCCTACACTGCAGCACTATTTCCCCTAGCCAAGACTTGGAACAACCAAAATGTCCATCAGCAGATGAATCCACAAGGAAGAAGCGGTCCATGTCCACACAGGAATATTATTCCGATTAAAACATATAAATTAAATATAAAAAACAAACCTAAGGAAGGAGACATAAGCTTTGGGGGTGTATCCGTGCACAATCCACTCTAATTTACAACCAAGGAACACTACTTCATAAAGGTACTGTTTCCCTAGTAACCAGAGTGGGGAATGTAGAAATGCTGCCGCCCTGTGGCCGTGTGCCACAACAGCAGCTTTAAAACCTATGCTAAAGGTCACTTCATATTCAAAAGGACTGCAGGGCTATAAATGACACCTGCCAACAAAATGGGTTGAGGGAGGTAATGGCCAAAATATTCAAAATATGGCACCTACTTCAACAAATCATTTGAATAGGTAAGCTGGACTCACTCTGTAAAAAACAAAAAGTATAAGTACATGCCTATAAGCTCAATATAAGGAATTATAAGACATATGCAAATCCAGCCACAAAAAGGTATCAGCTCACATGGGTCAGAATGACCATCATCAAAAATTCTGCAAGCCATAAATGCTGAAGGGGCTGCGGAGAAATGCGTACCCTCATCTTTGAGTGGGACTAAACTGGTAAGAGAAAATCACGTAAACCGAATGGAGGTGCCTTTAACAGGTACACACTGAGGTACCATAGGATTCAGCAGGCACACTCCTGGGCATATGACCTAAGAAGACAGAATTAGAAAGACACAGGCAGGCAAAACTGCACTGCAGCATTATTGCAATAGCCAAGACATGGAAGCTAGCAAAAACTCCATCAACAGATGAATGGAAAAGAAGAACTGGTATATGTACAGGTGCAATATTAGCCCAGGAAAAAAATGCAACAATGCCGGCCGCAGCACCATAGATGAGTCCAGAGGTAATCACAACTTGAAGTAAGTCAGAAAGCGAAGGACACATATCCTATGATATCACTTATCGGCGTTACCTAAAAACGGATACCAATGAAGATTTTTCAGAGAGAAAGGCAATCATACATTCAATCAACAAACGCATGGTTAACCAAATGGAAAGGTGTGAGGATTGGATAAATTAGGATATTGGGATAAACAGAGATATACCAACACATGTGAAATATATAAGCACCAAAGACCTACGGAACACCGAGAGAAGACTACTCAACATTGTGTCATAACCCACATGGGAAATGGATCCGAAGATGAATAGATATATGTATATGTGTAAAACAATGACACCTTGCACACCTAGGAGAAACAAAACATTGTAATCAAATTTGCTGTGATAACAAATAAAAATTAAATTAAGAAAGCCAACAAGAAGTAATGAGACCTAAACTTATGGAGGTTTTTGCTGGCACATTCCATTCTAATTTACAAGTTGGAACGTTACACCCAGGAAGGCTCTTTGGCCCTAGTTAACCAGATTTGGGAATGGAGCACTGCCACAGCCTTGTGACCATCTCCTGCAAAAGCAGATTTAAACACAGTGCTAAGGGTCACTTAATATTCACAAGAATTGCAGCTCTGTAAATGACACCTGCCCTCAAAAAATATCCTGGGTTCAAATATCGACGAAAAAATTCAAAAGAGGGCAACCTTTCAAGAAGACAATTTCAGGAGGCATATTTAACTTATATATTTTTTTCGTTCTATTTTTTGTTTGTTTGTTTAACCATAAAGGCCATGGAAAAAGCTCAACGTCAGGAATTAATAAAGATATGCAAATGCAATCTACAAAAACTTTTACCTGACAACAGTCAGAATGAGCATAAGCAAAAATCTCTAAGCAATAAATTCTCAAGGGGTTTTAGAGACCTGTGTGCCCTCTAGCTGCTGGTGGGATGTCAACTGGGAACAGCCAATAGTGAGAACAGAAAGGAGGTGGGTTTAAAGGTAAAAATTGAGCCACCATATGATCTGGTAGGCCCATTACGGGCCCTATCACCTGAGAAGACCAGAATCAAAAGAAACAGGTTGACAATCGTACACTGCAGCACTATTTACCCTAGCCAAGACTTGGAACAACCAAAATTTCCATCAACAGATGAATGCACAAAGAAGAAGTGGTCCACGTACACAAAGGAATATTACTCCGATAAAAAATATAAATGAAATATAAAAAACAAACCTAAGTTAAGGAGACATAAGCTTTGGAGGTGTATCCGTGCACAATCCACTCGAATTTACAACCAAGGAACACTACTTCCAGGCAGGTACTTTTTCCCTCGTAACCAGTGGGGAATGTAGAAATCCTGCCGCCCTGTGGCCCTTTGCCGCAACAGCAGTTTTAAAACCTGTGCTAAAGGACACTTCATATTCCCAAGGACTGCAGGGCTATAAATGACACCTGCCAACAAAATGTGTTGAGGGAGGTAATGGCCAAAAGAATTCAAAATATGGCACATACTTCAAGAAACCATTTGAATAGGTAAGCTGTACTCACTCTTTAAAAAACAACAAAAAAGTACATGGCTATAAGCTCAATATAAGGAATGATAAGACATATGCAAATCCAGCCACAAAAAGGTATCAGCTCACACCGGTCAGAATGACCATCAGCAAAAAAATACAAACAATAAATCCTGAAGGGGTTGTGGCGAAATTCATACCCTCAACTTTAAGTGGCTCGTAAACTGGTAAGTGCCACTAATGAAAACAGAATGGAGCTGCCTTTAAAAGGTAAACATTGAGATACCACATGACCCTGCAGGCCCACTCCTTGGCCTATAACCTAGGGAGACAGAAATATAAAGACACAGGCAGGCAAAACTGCACTTCGGCAGTACTAAAATAGCCAAGACATGGAAAAAACCAAAAAGTCCATCAAGAGAAGAATGGACACAGAAGAACTGGTATGGGTACACATGGAATATTAGTCACGAAAAAAAAATGAAACAATGCAGTTTGCGGAACCATAGATGAGTCTGGAGGTAATCACACAACTTGCAGTAAGTCAGAAGGCGAAAGACACATACCCTATTATATCAATTATAGGTGTTACCTAAAAATTGATACCAATGAAGGTATCTCCACAGAGAAAGGCAATCACAGATTTCTTAAACAAACTTTTGGATAACCAATTGGAAAGTTGTGAAGATTGGCTACATTAGGATATTGGGGTTAACAGAGATATACAAACACAGGTGAAATATATAATCACCAAAGACCTACGGAATTCCAAGAGAAGACTACTCAACACTGTGTCATAACCTACATTGGGTAGGGATCCGAAGATGAATAGATATATGTATATGTGTAAGAAAACCACATCTTGCACACCTAGAACAAACAAAACATTGTAATCAAATTTGCTGTGATAACAAATAAAATTTAAATTAAAAAAACGGACAAGACGTAATGAGACAAACGTATGGGGGGTTTTCCTGGCACATTCCATTCTAATTTACAACCTAGGAACAGGACTTCCAGGAAGGCTCTGTTGCCCTAGTAACCAGATTTGGGCATGGAGAAATGCTGCAGCCTTGTGACCGTATCCTGCAACAGCAGCTGTTAACCCAGGGATAATGGTCACTTAATATTCACAATAATTGCAGACCCGTAAATGACACCTGCCATCAAAAAAAATCCTGGGATCGAAAATAGACCAAGAAATTCAAAACAGGGCAACATTTCAACACGACAATTTCAAAAGGTATATTTTACTCACACTTTTTTTCTTTTCTTTTTAAACAACAACAACAAAAAAGGCGTGGCAGAACGCTCAACATTAGGAATTATTAAAGACATGCAAATCCAGCCTACAAAAACGTATCCGAATGACCATCAGCAAAAATTCTGCAAACAATAAATGCCAAAGGGGTTGTGGAGAATTGCGTACCCTCAGCTCTAAGTGGGATGTAAACTGGTAAGAGCCATCAATGAAAACAGAATGGAGGAGCCTTCACAAGGTAAACATTGAGCTACGATTCAATCCAGCAGGCCCACTGCTGGGCCTATCACCTGAGAAGACAAAAATCAAAAAGACCCAGGCTAGCAATCCTGCCTTGCAGCAATATTTACCACAGCCAAGACTTGGAAGCAACCAAAATGTCCATCAACAGATGAATGCACAAAGAAGAAGTGGTCCACGTACACAATGGAATATTACTCTGAGAAAAAATATAAATTAAGTTTTATAAACAAACATAAGGAAGGAGACATAAGCTTTTGGAGGTTTATCGGGGCACATTCCACTCTAATGTAAAACCGAGAAACACAACTTTCAGGAAGATTCTGTTTCCCTAGTAACCAGAGTGTGTAATGTAGAAATGCTACCGCCCTGTGGCTGTTACCCACAACAGCAGCTTTAAAAGCTGTGCTAATGCTCACTTCATATTCACAAGAACTGCGGGGCGGCAAATGACACCTGCCGTCGAAATGCCTTTTTTTGTTTGTTTTAATGTCTTGAGGGAGGTAATCGCCAAAAAAATTCAAAATGTGGCACATACTACATGAAAACAATTTGAATATGTAAGTTTTACTCTTTAAAAAGAAAGAAAAAGCATATGGCTAATATCTCAATATAAGGAATTATTAGACGCATGCAAATTCAACCACAAAAAGGTATCAGCTCATTCCAGTGAGAATGACCATCAGCAAAAACAACTACAAACAATAAATGCCGAAGGGGTTGTGGAGAAATGCATACTCTCAACTTTAAGTGGGATGTAAACTGGTAACAGCCACTAATAAAAACAGAAAAAGGTGTCTTTAAAAGGTAAATTTTGAGCTACCATATGATTCAGCGGGCCCAATCCTGGGCCTATGATCTAGGAAGACAGAATTGAATGACACAGGCAGGCAATACTGCACTGTAGCAGTATTACAATAGACAAGACATGAAAACAACCAAAAAGTCCTTCAAAAGATGAATGGCCAAAGAAGAGCTGGTACATGTACAGATGGAATATTAGCCAAGGAAAAAACGGAAACAACATCGTTTGCAGCACCATAGATGAGTCTACAGGTACTCACACAACTTGAAGTAACTCAGAAAGCGAAAGACACATATCCTATGGTATCACTTATAGGTGTTACCTAAAAATTGATACCCGTGAAGATATTTCCACGAAGAAAGGCAATCACAGATTCATTAAAGAAACTTATGGTTAACCAAATGAAAAGGTGTGAGGATTGGATACATTAGAATACTGGGGTTAACAAAGATATACAAACACATGTGAAATATATAATCGCCAAAGACCTACGGAATTCCAAGAGAAGACTACTCAACATTGTGTCATAACCCACAGGGGAAATGGATCCGAAGATAAATAGATATATGTATCAAAGAACCACATCTTCCACACCTAGAACGAATGAAACATTGTAATCAGATTTGTTGTTACAAAAACTAAAAATAAACATTAAATTAAAAAAATGAACAAGAAGTAATGAGACATAAACTTATGGGGGTTTTAACTGGCACATTCCATTCTACTTTACAACCTAGGAACCCTACTTCCAGGAAGGTTCTGAACACTCTGTATTAATTTATATGGGAAGAGGACCTGTTCATAAATATATATATATATAATGTTCAAATGAACTAGACTGTGTACACCTAGAATAAATAATATTCTAATCATTACCCTGATTAAAAAAATTAAAACAACAAAGAGGATGTACTCAGACATAAATTGATGGGGTTTTTTCCTTGCACATTCCATTCTAATTTACCACCTAGGAACACGACCTCCAGGAAAGCTCTGCTGCCCTAGTAATCCAGTTTGGGAATGGAGAAACGCTGCTGCCGTGTGGCCGTTTCCCATAACAGCAGCTTTCAACCCAGTGTAATGGTCACTAAATAGTAACAACAATTGCAAGCCTGTAAGTGACACACGCCCTCAAAACAAACACTGGCGTCGAAAATCGACCAAAAAATTCAAGAGAGGGCAAGGTTTCAAGAAGACAATTTCAAGAGGTATATTTAACTCACATTTTCTCTTTTCTTTTTTTTGTTTAACAAAAAAGACCATGGGAAAAGCTCACCATCAGGAACTAATAAAGACACGCAAATCCAATCTACAAAAACTTTTACCAGACCACAGTCAGAATGATCATCAGCAAAAAATCTCTAAACAATAAAGAATCAAGGGGTTTTAGAGAACTGAGTACCCTCTAGCTGCTGGTGATATGTCAAATGGTAACAGTCTGTAGTGAGAAAAGAAAGGAGGTACGTTTAAAGGTAAAAATTGAGCTCACATATGATCTGGTGGGCCCATTACGGGCCCTATCACCTGAGAAGACCAGAATCAAAAGACACAGGCTGACAATCCTACACTGCAGCACTATTTCCCCTAGCCAAGACTTGGAACAACCAAAATGTCCATCAGCAGATGAATCCACAAGGAAGAAGCGGTCCAGGTCCACACAGGAATATTATTCCGATTAAAACATATAAATTAAATATAAAAAACAAACCTAAGGAAGGAGACATAAGCTTTGGGGGTGTATCCGTGCACAATCCACTCTAATTTACAACCAAGGAACACTACTTCATAAAGGTACTGTTTCCCTAGTAACCAGAGTGGGGAATGTAGAAATGCTGCCGCCCTGTGGCCGTGTGCCACAACAGCAGCTTTAAAACCTATGCTAAAGGTCACTTCATATTCAAAAGGACTGCAGGGCTATAAATGACACCTGCCAACAAAATGGGTTGAGGGAGGTAATGGCCAAAATATTCAAAATATGGCACCTACTTCAACAAATCATTTGAATAGGTAAGCTGGACTCACTCTGTAAAAAACAAAAAGTATAAGTACATGCCTATAAGCTCAATATAAGGAATTATAAGACATATGCAAATCCAGCCACAAAAAGGTATCAGCTCACATGGGTCAGAATGACCATCATCAAAAATTCTGCAAGCCATAAATGCTGAAGGGGCTGCGGAGAAATGCGTACCCTCATCTTTGAGTGGGACTAAACTGGTAAGAGAAAATCACGTAAACCGAATGGAGGTGCCTTTAACAGGTACACATTGAGGTACCATAGGATTCAGCAGGCACACTCCTGGGCATATGACCTAAGAAGACAGAATTAGAAAGACACAGGCAGGCAAAACTGCACTGCAGCATTATTGCAATAGCCAAGACATGGAAGCTAGCAAAAACTCCATCAACAGATGAATGGAAAAGAAGAACTGGTATATGTACAGGTGCAATATTAGCCCAGGAAAAAAATGCAACAATGCCGGCCGCAGCACCATAGATGAGTCCAGAGGTAATCACAACTTGAAGTAAGTCAGAAAGCGAAGGACACATATCCTATGATATCACTTATCGGCGTTACCTAAAAACGGATACCAATGAAGATTTTTCAGAGAGAAAGGCAATCATACATTCAATCAACAAACGCATGGTTAACCAAATGGAAAGGTGTGAGGATTGGATAAATTAGGATATTGGGATAAACAGAGATATACCAACACATGTGAAATATATAAGCACCAAAGACCTACGGAACACCGAGAGAAGACTACTCAACATTGTGTCATAACCCACATGGGAAATGGATCCGAAGATGAATAGATATATGTATATGTGTAAAACAATGACACCTTGCACACCTAGGAGAAACAAAACATTGTAATCAAATTTGCTGTGATAACAAATAAAAATTAAATTAAGAAAGCCAACAAGAAGTAATGAGACCTAAACTTATGGAGGTTTTTGCTGGCACATTCCATTCTAATTTAAAAGTTGGAACGTTACACCCAGGAAGGCTCTTTGGCCCTAGTTAACCAGATTTGGGAATGGAGCACTGCCACAGCCTTGTGACCATCTCCTGCAAAAGCAGATTTAAACACAGTGCTAAGGGTCACTTAATATTCACAAGAATTGCAGCTCTGTAAATGACACCTGCCCTCAAAAAATATCCTGGGTTCAAATATCGACGAAAAAATTCAAAAGAGGGCAACCTTTCAAGAAGACAATTTCAGGAGGCATATTTAACTTATATATTTTTTTCGTTCTATTTTTTGTTTGTTTGTTTAACCATAAAGGCCATGGAAAAAGCTCAACGTCAGGAATTAATAAAGATATGCAAATGCAATCTACAAAAACTTTTACCTGACAACAGTCAGAATGAGCATAAGCAAAAATCTCTAAACAATAAATTCTCAAGGGGTTTTAGAGACCTGTGTGCCCTCTAGCTGCTGGTGGGATGTCAACTGGGAACAGCCAATAGTGAGAACAGAAAGGAGGTGGGTTTAAAGGTAAAAATTGAGCCACCATATGATCTGGTAGGCCCATTACGGGCCCTATCACCTGAGAAGACCAGAATCAAAAGAAACAGGTTGACAATCGTACACTGCAGCACTATTTACCCTAGCCAAGACTTGGAACAACCAAAATTTCCATCAACAGATGAATGCACAAAGAAGAAGTGGTCCACGTACACAAAGGAATATTACTCCGATAAAAAATATAAATGAAATATAAAAAACAAACCTAAGTTAAGGAGACATAAGCTTTGGAGGTGTATCCGTGCACAATCCACTCGAATTTACAACCAAGGAACACTACTTCCAGGCAGGTACTTTTTCCCTCGTAACCAGTGGGGAATGTAGAAATCCTGCCGCCCTGTGGCCCTTTGCCGCAACAGCAGTTTTAAAACCTGTGCTAAAGGACACTTCATATTCCCAAGGACTGCAGGGCTATAAATGACACCTGCCAACAAAATGTGTTGAGGGAGGTAATGGCCAAAAGAATTCAAAATATGGCACATACTTCAAGAAACCATTTGAATAGGTAAGCTGTACTCACTCTTTAAAAAACAACAAAAAAGTACATGGCTATAAGCTCAATATAAGGAATGATAAGACATATGCAAATCCAGCCACAAAAAGGTATCAGCTCACACCGGTCAGAATGACCATCAGCAAAAAAATACAAACAATAAATCCTGAAGGGGTTGTGGCGAAATTCATACCCTCAACTTTAAGTGGCTCGTAAACTGGTAAGTGCCACTAATGAAAACAGAATGGAGCTGCCTTTAAAAGGTAAACATTGAGATACCACATGACCCTGCAGGCCCACTCCTTGGCCTATAACCTAGGGAGACAGAAATATAAAGACACAGGCAGGCAAAACTGCACTTCGGCAGTACTAAAATAGCCAAGACATGGAAAAAACCAAAAAGTCCATCAAGAGAAGAATGGACACAGAAGAACTGGTATGGGTACACATGGAATATTAGTCACGAAAAAAAAATGAAACAATGCAGTTTGCGGAACCATAGATGAGTCTGGAGGTAATCACACAACTTGCAGTAAGTCAGAAGGCGAAAGACACATACCCTATTATATCAATTATAGGTGTTACCTAAAAATTGATACCAATGAAGGTATCTCCACAGAGAAAGGCAATCACAGATTTCTTAAACAAACTTTTGGATAACCAATTGGAAAGTTGTGAAGATTGGCTACATTAGGATATTGGGGTTAACAGAGATATACAAACACAGGTGAAATATATAATCACCAAAGACCTACGGAATTCCAAGAGAAGACTACTCAACACTGTGTCATAACCTACATTGGGTAGGGATCCGAAGATGAATAGATATATGTATATGTGTAAGAAAACCACATCTTGCACACCTAGAACAAACAAAACATTGTAATCAAATTTGCTGTGATAACAAATAAAATTTAAATTAAAAAAACGGACAAGACGTAATGAGACAAACGTATGGGGGGTTTTCCTGGCACATTCCATTCTAATTTACAACCTAGGAACAGGACTTCCAGGAAGGCTCTGTTGCCCTAGTAACCAGATTTGGGCATGGAGAAATGCTGCAGCCTTGTGACCGTATCCTGCAACAGCAGCTGTTAACCCAGGGATAATGGTCACTTAATATTCACAATAATTGCAGACCCGTAAATGACACCTGCCATCAAAAAAAATCCTGGGATCGAAAATAGACCAAGAAATTCAAAACAGGGCAACATTTCAACACGACAATTTCAAAAGGTATATTTTACTCACACTTTTTTTCTTTTGTTTTTAAACAACAACAACAAAAAAGGCGAGGCAGAACGCTCAACATTAGGAATTATTAAAGACATGCAAATCCAGCCTACAAAAATGTATCCGAATGACCATCAGCAAAAATTCTGCAAACAATAAATGCCAAAGGGGTTGTGGAGAATTGCGTACCCTCAGCTCTAAGTGGGATGTAAACTGGTAAGAGCCATCAATGAAAACAGAATGGAGGAGCCTTCACAAGGTAAACATTGAGCTACGATTCAATCCAGCAGGCCCACTGCTGGGCCTATCACCTGAGAAGACAAAAATCAAAAAGACCCAGGCTAGCAATCCTGCCTTGCAGCAATATTTACCACAGCCAAGACTTGGAAGCAACCAAAATGTCCATCAACAGATGAATGCACAAAGAAGAAGTGGTCCACGTACACAATGGAATATTACTCTGAGAAAAAATATA
Organism: Balaenoptera physalus; assembly: GCF_965194825.1. Lineage (NCBI taxonomy): Eukaryota > Metazoa > Chordata > Mammalia > Artiodactyla > Balaenopteridae > Balaenoptera > Balaenoptera physalus. The sequence goes on along the minus strand of NW_028125495.1, from coordinate 31,681 downwards.
AATTAAGTTTTATAAACAAACATAAGGAAGGAGACATAAGCTTTTGGAGGTTTATCGGGGCACATTCCACTCTAATGTAAAACCGAGAAACACAACTTTCAGGAAGATTCTGTTTCCCTAGTAACCAGAGTGTGTAATGTAGAAATGCTACCGCCCTGTGGCTGTTACCCACAACAGCAGCTTTAAAAGCTGTGCTAATGCTCACTTCATATTCACAAGAACTGCGGGGCGGCAAATGACACCTGCCGTCGAAATGCCTTTTTTTGTTTGTTTTAATGTCTTGAGGGAGGTAATCGCCAAAAAAATTCAAAATGTGGCACATACTACATGAAAACAATTTGAATATGTAAGTTTTACTCTTTAAAAAGAAAGAAAAAGCATATGGCTAATATCTCAATATAAGGAATTATTAGACGCATGCAAATTCAACCACAAAAAGGTATCAGCTCATTCCAGTGAGAATGACCATCAGCAAAAACAACTACAAACAATAAATGCCGAAGGGGTTGTGGAGAAATGCATACTCTCAACTTTAAGTGGGATGTAAACTGGTAACAGCCACTAATAAAAACAGAAAAAGGTGTCTTTAAAAGGTAAATTTTGAGCTACCATATGATTCAGCGGGCCCAATCCTGGGCCTATGATCTAGGAAGACAGAATTGAATGACACAGGCAGGCAATACTGCACTGTAGCAGTATTACAATAGACAAGACATGAAAACAACCAAAAAGTCCTTCAAAAGATGAATGGCCAAAGAAGAGCTGGTACATGTACAGATGGAATATTAGCCAAGGAAAAAACGGAAACAACATCGTTTGCAGCACCATAGATGAGTCTACAGGTACTCACACAACTTGAAGTAACTCAGAAAGCGAAAGACACATATCCTATGGTATCACTTATAGGTGTTACCTAAAAATTGATACCCGTGAAGATATTTCCACGAAGAAAGGCAATCACAGATTCATTAAAGAAACTTATGGTTAACCAAATGAAAAGGTGTGAGGATTGGATACATTAGAATACTGGGGTTAACAAAGATATACAAACACATGTGAAATATATAATCGCCAAAGACCTACGGAATTCCAAGAGAAGACTACTCAACATTGTGTCATAACCCACAGGGGAAATGGATCCGAAGATAAATAGATATATGTATCAAAGAACCACATCTTCCACACCTAGAACGAATGAAACATTGTAATCAGATTTGTTGTTACAAAAACTAAAAATAAACATTAAATTAAAAAAATGAACAAGAAGTAATGAGACATAAACTTATGGGGGTTTTAACTGGCACATTCCATTCTACTTTACAACCTAGGAACCCTACTTCCAGGAAGGTTCTGAACACTCTGTATTAATTTATATGGGAAGAGGACCTGTTCATAAATATATATATATATAATGTTCAAATGAACTAGACTGTGTACACCTAGAATAAATAATATTCTAATCATTACCCTGATTAAAAAAATTAAAACAACAAAGAGGATGTACTCAGACATAAATTGATGGGGTTTTTTCCTTGCACATTCCATTCTAATTTACCACCTAGGAACACGACCTCCAGGAAAGCTCTGCTGCCCTAGTAATCCAGTTTGGGAATGGAGAAACGCTGCTGCCGTGTGGCCGTTTCCCACAACAGCAGCTTTCAACCCAGTGTAATGGTCACTAAATAGTAACAACAATTGCAAGCCTGTAAGTGACACACGCCCTCAAAACAAACACTGGCGTCGAAAATCGACCAAAAAATTCAAGAGAGGGCAAGGTTTCAAGAAGACAATTTCAAGAGGTATATTTAACTCACATTTTCTCTTTTCTTTTTTTTGTTTAACAAAAAAGACCATGGGAAAAGCTCACCATCAGGAACTAATAAAGACACGCAAATCCAATCTACAAAAACTTTTACCAGACCACAGTCAGAATGATCATCAGCAAAAAATCTCTAAACAATAAAGAATCAACGGGTTTTAGAGAACTGAGTACCCTCTAGCTGCTGGTGATATGTCAAATGGTAACAGTCTGTAGTGAGAAAAGAAAGGAGGTACGTTTAAAGGTAAAAATTGAGCTCACATATGATCTGGTGGGCCCATTACGGGCCCTATCACCTGAGAAGACCAGAATCAAAAGACACAGGCTGACAATCCTACACTGCAGCACTATTTCCCCTAGCCAAGACTTGGAACAACCAAAATGTCCATCAGCAGATGAATCCACAAGGAAGAAGCGGTCCATGTCCACACAGGAATATTATTCCGATTAAAACATATAAATTAAATATAAAAAACAAACCTAAGGAAGGAGACATAAGCTTTGGGGGTGTATCCGTGCACAATCCACTCTAATTTACAACCAAGGAACACTACTTCATAAAGGTACTGTTTCCCTAGTAACCAGAGTGGGGAATGTAGAAATGCTGCCGCCCTGTGGCCGTGTGCCACAACAGCAGCTTTAAAACCTATGCTAAAGGTCACTTCATATTCAAAAGGACTGCAGGGCTATAAATGACACCTGCCAACAAAATGGGTTGAGGGAGGTAATGGCCAAAATATTCAAAATATGGCACCTACTTCAACAAATCATTTGAATAGGTAAGCTGGACTCACTCTGTAAAAAACAAAAAGTATAAGTACATGCCTATAAGCTCAATATAAGGAATTATAAGACATATGCAAATCCAGCCACAAAAAGGTATCAGCTCACATGGGTCAGAATGACCATCATCAAAAATTCTGCAAGCCATAAATGCTGAAGGGGCTGCGGAGAAATGCGTACCCTCATCTTTGAGTGGGACTAAACTGGTAAGAGAAAATCACGTAAACCGAATGGAGGTGCCTTTAACAGGTACACATTGAGGTACCATAGGATTCAGCAGGCACACTCCTGGGCATATGACCTAAGAAGACAGAATTAGAAAGACACAGGCAGGCAAAACTGCACTGCAGCATTATTGCAATAGCCAAGACATGGAAGCTAGCAAAAACTCCATCAACAGATGAATGGAAAAGAAGAACTGGTATATGTACAGGTGCAATATTAGCCCAGGAAAAAAATGTAACAATGCCGGCCGCAGCACCATAGATGAGTCCAGAGGTAATCACAACTTGAAGTAAGTCAGAAAGCGAAGGACACATATCCTATGATATCACTTATCGGCGTTACCTAAAAACGGATACCAATGAAGATTTTTCAGAGAGAAAGGCAATCATACATTCAATCAACAAACGCATGGTTAACCAAATGGAAAGGTGTGAGGATTGGATAAATTAGGATATTGGGATAAACAGAGATATACCAACACATGTGAAATATATAAGCACCAAAGACCTACGGAACACCGAGAGAAGACTACTCAACATTGTGTCATAACCCACATGGGAAATGGATCCGAAGATGAATAGATATATGTATATGTGTAAAACAATGACACCTTGCACACCTAGGAGAAACAAAACATTGTAATCAAATTTGCTGTGATAACAAATAAAAATTAAATTAAGAAAGCCAACAAGAAGTAATGAGACCTAAACTTATGGAGGTTTTTGCTGGCACATTCCATTCTAATTTAAAAGTTGGAACGTTACACCCAGGAAGGCTCTTTGGCCCTAGTTAACCAGATTTGGGAATGGAGCACTGCCACAGCCTTGTGACCATCTCCTGCAAAAGCAGATTTAAACACAGTGCTAAGGGTCACTTAATATTCACAAGAATTGCAGCTCTGTAAATGACACCTGCCCTCAAAAAATATCCTGGGTTCAAATATCGACGAAAAAATTCAAAAGAGGGCAACCTTTCAAGAAGACAATTTCAGGAGGCATATTTAACTTATATATTTTTTTCGTTCTATTTTTTGTTTGTTTGTTTAACCATAAAGGCCATGGAAAAAGCTCAACGTCAGGAATTAATAAAGATATGCAAATGCAATCTACAAAAACTTTTACCTGACAACAGTCAGAATGAGCATAAGCAAAAATCTCTAAACAATAAATTCTCAAGGGGTTTTAGAGACCTGTGTGCCCTCTAGCTGCTGGTGGGATGTCAACTGGGAACAGCCAATAGTGAGAACAGAAAGGAGGTGGGTTTAAAGGTAAAAATTGAGCCACCATATGATCTGGTAGGCCCATTACGGGCCCTATCACCTGAGAAGACCAGAATCAAAAGAAACAGGTTGACAATCGTACACTGCAGCACTATTTACCCTAGCCAAGACTTGGAACAACCAAAATTTCCATCAACAGATGAATGCACAAAGAAGAAGTGGTCCACGTACACAAAGGAATATTACTCCGATAAAAAATATAAATGAAATATAAAAAACAAACCTAAGTTAAGGAGACATAAGCTTTGGAGGTGTATCCGTGCACAATCCACTCGAATTTACAACCAAGGAACACTACTTCCAGGCAGGTACTTTTTCCCTCGTAACCAGTGGGGAATGTAGAAATCCTGCCGCCCTGTGGCCCTTTGCCGCAACAGCAGTTTTAAAACCTGTGCTAAAGGACACTTCATATTCCCAAGGACTGCAGGGCTATAAATGACACCTGCCAACAAAATGTGTTGAGGGAGGTAATGGCCAAAAGAATTCAAAATATGGCACATACTTCAAGAAACCATTTGAATAGGTAAGCTGTACTCACTCTTTAAAAAACAACAAAAAAGTACATGGCTATAAGCTCAATATAAGGAATGATAAGACATATGCAAATCCAGCCACAAAAAGGTATCAGCTCACACCGGTCAGAATGACCATCAGCAAAAAAATACAAACAATAAATCCTGAAGGGGTTGTGGCGAAATTCATACCCTCAACTTTAAGTGGCTCGTAAACTGGTAAGTGCCACTAATGAAAACAGAATGGAGCTGCCTTTAAAAGGTAAACATTGAGATACCACATGACCCTGCAGGCCCACTCCTTGGCCTATAACCTAGGGAGACAGAAATATAAAGACACAGGCAGGCAAAACTGCACTTCGGCAGTACTAAAATAGCCAAGACATGGAAAAAACCAAAAAGTCCATCAAGAGAAGAATGGACACAGAAGAACTGGTATGGGTACACATGGAATATTAGTCACGAAAAAAAAATGAAACAATGCAGTTTGCGGAACCATAGATGAGTCTGGAGGTAATCACACAACTTGCAGTAAGTCAGAAGGCGAAAGACACATACCCTATTATATCAATTATAGGTGTTACCTAAAAATTGATACCAATGAAGGTATCTCCACAGAGAAAGGCAATCACAGATTTCTTAAACAAACTTTTGGATAACCAATTGGAAAGTTGTGAAGATTGGCTACATTAGGATATTGGGGTTAACAGAGATATACAAACACAGGTGAAATATATAATCACCAAAGACCTACGGAATTCCAAGAGAAGACTACTCAACACTGTGTCATAACCTACATTGGGTAGGGATCCGAAGATGAATAGATATATGTATATGTGTAAGAAAACCACATCTTGCACACCTAGAACAAACAAAACATTGTAATCAAATTTGCTGTGATAACAAATAAAATTTAAATTAAAAAAACGGACAAGACGTAATGAGACAAACGTATGGGGGGTTTTCCTGGCACATTCCATTCTAATTTACAACCTAGGAACAGGACTTCCAGGAAGGCTCTGTTGCCCTAGTAACCAGATTTGGGCATGGAGAAATGCTGCAGCCTTGTGACCGTATCCTGCAACAGCAGCTGTTAACCCAGGGATAATGGTCACTTAATATTCACAATAATTGCAGACCCGTAAATGACACCTGCCATCAAAAAAAATCCTGGGATCGAAAATAGACCAAGAAATTCAAAACAGGGCAACATTTCAACACGACAATTTCAAAAGGTATATTTTACTCACACTTTCTTTCTTTTCTTTTTAAACAACAACAACAAAAAAGGCGTGGCAGAACGCTCAACATTAGGAATTATTAAAGACATGCAAATCCAGCCTACAAAAATGTATCCGAATGACCATCAGCAAAAATTCTGCAAACAATAAATGCCAAAGGGGTTGTGGAGAATTGCGTACCCTCAGCTCTAAGTGGGATGTAAACTGGTAAGAGCCATCAATGAAAACAGAATGGAGGAGCCTTCACAAGGTAAACATTGAGCTACGATTCAATCCAGCAGGCCCACTGCTGGGCCTATCACCTGAGAAGACAAAAATCAAAAAGACCCAGGCTAGCAATCCTGCCTTGCAGCAATATTTACCACAGCCAAGACTTGGAAGCAACCAAAATGTCCATCAACAGATGAATGCACAAAGAAGAAGTGGTCCACGTACACAATGGAATATTACTCTGAGAAAAAATATAAATTAAGTTTTATAAACAAACATAAGGAAGGAGACATAAGCTTTTGGAGGTTTATCGGGGCACATTCCACTCTAATGTAAAACCGAGAAACACAACTTTCAGGAAGATTCTGTTTCCCTAGTAACCAGAGTGTGTAATGTAGAAATGGTACCGCCCTGTGGCTGTTACCCACAACAGCAGCTTTAAAAGCTGTGCTAATGCTCACTTCATATTCACAAGAACTGCGGGGCGGCAAATGACACCTGCCGTCGAAATGCCTTTTTTTGTTTGTTTTAATGTCTTGAGGGAGGTAATCGCCAAAAAAATTCAAAATGTGGCACATACTACATGAAAACAATTTGAATATGTAAGTTTTACTCTTTAAAAAGAAAGAAAAAGCATATGGCTAATATCTCAATATAAGGAATTATTAGACGCATGCAAATTCAACCACAAAAAGGTATCAGCTCATTCCAGTGAGAATGACCATCAGCAAAAACAGCTACAAACAATAAATGCCGAAGGGGTTGTGGAGAAATGCATACTCTCAACTTTAAGTGGGATGTAAACTGGTAACAGCCACTAATAAAAACAGAAAAAGGTGTCTTTAAAAGGTAAATTTTGAGCTACCATATGATTCAGCGGGCCCAATCCTGGGCCTATGATCTAGGAAGACAGAATTGAATGACACAGGCAGGCAATACTGCACTGTAGCAGTATTACAATAGACAAGACATGAAAACAACCAAAAAGTCCTTCAAAAGATGAATGGCCAAAGAAGAGCTGGTACATGTACAGATGGAATATTAGCCAAGGAAAAAACGGAAACAACATCGTTTGCAGCACCATAGATGAGTCTACAGGTACTCACACAACTTGAAGTAACTCAGAAAGCGAAAGACACATATCCTATGGTATCACTTATAGGTGTTACCTAAAAATTGATACCCGTGAAGATATTTCCACGAAGAAAGGCAATCACAGATTCATTAAAGAAACTTATGGTTAACCAAATGAAAAGGTGTGAGGATTGGATACATTAGAATACTGGGGTTAACAAAGATATACAAACACATGTGAAATATATAATCGCCAAAGACCTACGGAATTCCAAGAGAAGACTACTCAACACTGTGTCATAACCCACAGGGGAAATGGATCCGAAGATAAATAGATATATGTATCAAAGAACCACATCTTCCACACCTAGAACGAATGAAACATTGTAATCAGATTTGTTGTTACAAAAACTAAAAATAAACATTAAATTAAAAAAATGAACAAGAAGTAATGAGACATAAACTTATGGGGGTTTTAACTGGCACATTCCATTCTACTTTACAACCTAGGAACCCTACTTCCAGGAAGGTTCTGAACACTCTGTATTAATTTATATGGGAAGAGGACCTGTTCATAAATATATATATATATAATGTTCAAATGAACTAGACTGTGTACACCTAGAATAAATAATATTCTAATCATTACCCTGATTAAAAAAATTAAAACAACAAAGAGGATGTACTCAGACATAAATTGATGGGGTTTTTTCCTTGCACATTCCATTCTAATTTACCACCTAGGAACACGACCTCCAGGAAAGCTCTGCTGCCCTAGTAATCCAGTTTGGGAATGGAGAAACGCTGCTGCCGTGTGGCCGTTTCCCACAACAGCAGCTTTCAACCCAGTGTAATGGTCACTAAATAGTAACAACAATTGCAAGCCTGTAAGTGACACACGCCCTCAAAACAAACACTGGCGTCGAAAATCGACCAAAAAATTCAAGAGAGGGCAAGGTTTCAAGAAGACAATTTCAAGAGGTATATTTAACTCACATTTTCTCTTTTCTTTTTTTTGTTTAACAAAAAAGACCATGGGAAAAGCTCACCATCAGGAACTAATAAAGACACGCAAATCCAATCTACAAAAACTTTTACCAGACCACAGTCAGAATGATCATCAGCAAAAAATCTCTAAACAATAAAGAATCAACGGGTTTTAGAGAACTGAGTACCCTCTAGCTGCTGGTGATATGTCAAATGGTAACAGTCTGTAGTGAGAAAAGAAAGGAGGTACGTTTAAAGGTAAAAATTGAGCTCACATATGATCTGGTGGGCCCATTACGGGCCCTATCACCTGAGAAGACCAGAATCAAAAGACACAGGCTGACAATCCTACACTGCAGCACTATTTCCCCTAGCCAAGACTTGGAACAACCAAAATGTCCATCAGCAGATGAATCCACAAGGAAGAAGCGGTCCATGTCCACACAGGAATATTATTCCGATTAAAACATATAAATTAAATATAAAAAACAAACCTAAGGAAGGAGACATAAGCTTTGGGGGTGTATCCGTGCACAATCCACTCTAATTTACAACCAAGGAACACTACTTCATAAAGGTACTGTTTCCCTAGTAACCAGAGTGGGGAATGTAGAAATGCTGCCGCCCTGTGGCCGTGTGCCACAACAGCAGCTTTAAAACCTATGCTAAAGGTCACTTCATATTCAAAAGGACTGCAGGGCTATAAATGACACCTGCCAACAAAATGGGTTGAGGGAGGTAATGGCCAAAATATTCAAAATATGGCACCTACTTCAACAAATCATTTGAATAGGTAAGCTGGACTCACTCTGTAAAAAACAAAAAGTATAAGTACATGCCTATAAGCTCAATATAAGGAATTATAAGACATATGCAAATCCAGCCACAAAAAGGTATCAGCTCACATGGGTCAGAATGACCATCATCAAAAATTCTGCAAGCCATAAATGCTGAAGGGGCTGCGGAGAAATGCGTACCCTCATCTTTGAGTGGGACTAAACTGGTAAGAGAAAATCACGTAAACCGAATGGAGGTGCCTTTAACAGGTACACATTGAGGTACCATAGGATTCAGCAGGCACACTCCTGGGCATATGACCTAAGAAGACAGAATTAGAAAGACACAGGCAGGCAAAACTGCACTGCAGCATTATTGCAATAGCCAAGACATGGAAGCTAGCAAAAACTCCATCAACAGATGAATGGAAAAGAAGAACTGGTATATGTACAGGTGCAATATTAGCCCAGGAAAAAAATGTAACAATGCCGGCCGCAGCACCATAGATGAGTCCAGAGGTAATCACAACTTGAAGTAAGTCAGAAAGCGAAGGACACATATCCTATGATATCACTTATCGGCGTTACCTAAAAACGGATACCAATGAAGATTTTTCAGAGAGAAAGGCAATCATACATTCAATCAACAAACGCATGGTTAACCAAATGGAAAGGTGTGAGGATTGGATAAATTAGGATATTGGGATAAACAGAGATATACCAACACATGTGAAATATATAAGCACCAAAGACCTACGGAACACCGAGAGAAGACTACTCAACATTGTGTCATAACCCACATGGGAAATGGATCCGAAGATGAATAGATATATGTATATGTGTAAAACAATGACACCTTGCACACCTAGGAGAAACAAAACATTGTAATCAAATTTGCTGTGATAACAAATAAAAATTAAATTAAGAAAGCCAACAAGAAGTAATGAGACCTAAACTTATGGAGGTTTTTGCTGGCACATTCCATTCTAATTTAAAAGTTGGAACGTTACACCCAGGAAGGCTCTTTGGCCCTAGTTAACCAGATTTGGGAATGGAGCACTGCCACAGCCTTGTGACCATCTCCTGCAAAAGCAGATTTAAACACAGTGCTAAGGGTCACTTAATATTCACAAGAATTGCAGCTCTGTAAATGACACCTGCCCTCAAAAAATATCCTGGGTTCAAATATCGACGAAAAAATTCAAAAGAGGGCAACCTTTCAAGAAGACAATTTCAGGAGGCATATTTAACTTATATATTTTTTTCGTTCTATTTTTTGTTTGTTTGTTTAACCATAAAGGCCATGGAAAAAGCTCAACGTCAGGAATTAATAAAGATATGCAAATGCAATCTACAAAAACTTTTACCTGACAACAGTCAGAATGAGCATAAGCAAAAATCTCTAAACAATAAATTCTCAAGGGGTTTTAGAGACCTGTGTGCCCTCTAGCTGCTGGTGGGATGTCAACTGGGAACAGCCAATAGTGAGAACAGAAAGGAGGTGGGTTTAAAGGTAAAAATTGAGCCACCATATGATCTGGTAGGCCCATTACGGGCCCTATCACCTGAGAAGACCAGAATCAAAAGAAACAGGTTGACAATCGTACACTGCAGCACTATTTACCCTAGCCAAGACTTGGAACAACCAAAATTTCCATCAACAGATGAATGCACAAAGAAGAAGTGGTCCACGTACACAAAGGAATATTACTCCGATAAAAAATATAAATGAAATATAAAAAACAAACCTAAGTTAAGGAGACATAAGCTTTGGAGGTGTATCCGTGCACAATCCACTCGAATTTACAACCAAGGAACACTACTTCCAGGCAGGTACTTTTTCCCTCGTAACCAGTGGGGAATGTAGAAATCCTGCCGCCCTGTGGCCCTTTGCCGCAACAGCAGTTTTAAAACCTGTGCTAAAGGACACTTCATATTCCCAAGGACTGCAGGGCTATAAATGACACCTGCCAACAAAATGTGTTGAGGGAGGTAATGGCCAAAAGAATTCAAAATATGGCACATACTTCAAGAAACCATTTGAATAGGTAAGCTGTACTCACTCTTTAAAAAACAACAAAAAAGTACATGGCTATAAGCTCAATATAAGGAATGATAAGACATATGCAAATCCAGCCACAAAAAGGTATCAGCTCACACCGGTCAGAATGACCATCAGCAAAAAAATACAAACAATAAATCCTGAAGGGGTTGTGGCGAAATTCATACCCTCAACTTTAAGTGGCTCGTAAACTGGTAAGTGCCACTAATGAAAACAGAATGGAGCTGCCTTTAAAAGGTAAACATTGAGATACCACATGACCCTGCAGGCCCACTCCTTGGCCTATAACCTAGGGAGACAGAAATATAAAGACACAGGCAGGCAAAACTGCACTTCGGCAGTACTAAAATAGCCAAGACATGGAAAAAACCAAAAAGTCCATCAAGAGAAGAATGGACACAGAAGAACTGGTATGGGTACACATGGAATATTAGTCACGAAAAAAAAATGAAACAATGCAGTTTGCGGAACCATAGATGAGTCTGGAGGTAATCACACAACTTGCAGTAAGTCAGAAGGCGAAAGACACATACCCTATTATATCAATTATAGGTGTTACCTAAAAATTGATACCAATGAAGGTATCTCCACAGAGAAAGGCAATCACAGATTTCTTAAACAAACTTTTGGATAACCAATTGGAAAGTTGTGAAGATTGGCTACATTAGGATATTGGGGTTAACAGAGATATACAAACACAGGTGAAATATATAATCACCAAAGACCTACGGAATTCCAAGAGAAGACTACTCAACACTGTGTCATAACCTACATTGGGTAGGGATCCGAAGATGAATAGATATATGTATATGTGTAAGAAAACCACATCTTGCACACCTAGAACAAACAAAACATTGTAATCAAATTTGCTGTGATAACAAATAAAATTTAAATTAAAAAAACGGACAAGACGTAATGAGACAAACGTATGGGGGGTTTTCCTGGCACATTCCATTCTAATTTACAACCTAGGAACAGGACTTCCAGGAAGGCTCTGTTGCCCTAGTAACCAGATTTGGGCATGGAGAAATGCTGCAGCCTTGTGACCGTATCCTGCAACAGCAGCTGTTAACCCAGGGATAATGGTCACTTAATATTCACAATAATTGCAGACCCGTAAATGACACCTGCCATCAAAAAAAATCCTGGGATCGAAAATAGACCAAGAAATTCAAAACAGGGCAACATTTCAACACGACAATTTCAAAAGGTATATTTTACTCACACTTTTTTTCTTTTCTTTTTAAACAACAACAACAAAAAAGGCGTGGCAGAACGCTCAACATTAGGAATTATTAAAGACATGCAAATCCAGCCTACAAAAACGTATCCGAATGACCATCAGCAAAAATTCTGCAAACAATAAATGCCAAAGGGGTTGTGGAGAATTGCGTACCCTCAGCTCTAAGTGGGATGTAAACTGGTAAGAGCCATCAATGAAAACAGAATGGAGGAGCCTTCACAAGGTAAACATTGAGCTACGATTCAATCCAGCAGGCCCACTGCTGGGCCTATCACCTGAGAAGACAAAAATCAAAAAGACCCAGGCTAGCAATCCTGCCTTGCAGCAATATTTACCACAGCCAAGACTTGGAAGCAACCAAAATGTCCATCAACAGATGAATGCACAAAGAAGAAGTGGTCCACGTACACAATGGAATATTACTCTGAGAAAAAATATAAATTAAGTTTTATAAACAAACATAAGGAAGGAGACATAAGCTTTTGGAGGTTTATCGGGGCACATTCCACTCTAATGTAAAACCGAGAAACACAACTTTCAGGAAGATTCTGTTTCCCTAGTAACCAGAGTGTGTAATGTAGAAATGCTACCGCCCTGTGGCTGTTACCCACAACAGCAGCTTTAAAAGCTGTGCTAATGCTCACTTCATATTCACAAGAACTGCGGGGCGGCAAATGACACCTGCCGTCGAAATGCCTTTTTTTGTTTGTTTTAATGTCTTGAGGGAGGTAATCGCCAAAAAAATTCAAAATGTGGCACATACTACATGAAAACAATTTGAATATGTAAGTTTTACTCTTTAAAAAGAAAGAAAAAGCATATGGCTAATATCTCAATATAAGGAATTATTAGACGCATGCAAATTCAACCACAAAAAGGTATCAGCTCATTCCAGTGATAATGACCATCAGCAAAAACAACTACAAACAATAAATGCCGAAGGGGTTGTGGAGAAATGCATACTCTCAACTTTAAGTGGGATGTAAACTGGTAACAGCCACTAATAAAAACAGAAAAAGGTGTCTTTAAAAGGTAAATTTTGAGCTACCATATGATTCAGCGGGCCCAATCCTGGGCCTATGATCTAGGAAGACAGAATTGAATGACACAGGCAGGCAATACTGCACTGTAGCAGTATTACAATAGACAAGACATGAAAACAACCAAAAAGTCCTTCAAAAGATGAATGGCCAAAGAAGAGCTGGTACATGTACAGATGGAATATTAGCCAAGGAAAAAACGGAAACAACATCGTTTGCAGCACCATAGATGAGTCTACAGGTACTCACACAACTTGAAGTAACTCAGAAAGCGAAAGACACATATCCTATGGTATCACTTATAGGTGTTACCTAAAAATTGATACCCGTGAAGATATTTCCACGAAGAAAGGCAATCACAGATTCATTAAAGAAACTTATGGTTAACCAAATGAAAAGGTGTGAGGATTGGATACATTAGAATACTGGGGTTAACAAAGATATACAAACACATGTGAAATATATAATCGCCAAAGACCTACGGAATTCCAAGAGAAGACTACTCAACATTGTGTCATAACCCACAGGGGAAATGGATCCGAAGATAAATAGATATATGTATCAAAGAACCACATCTTCCACACCTAGAACGAATGAAACATTGTAATCAGATTTGTTGTTACAAAAACTAAAAATAAACATTAAATTAAAAAAATGAACAAGAAGTAATGAGACATAAACTTATGGGGGTTTTAACTGGCACATTCCATTCTACTTTACAACCTAGGAACCCTACTTCCAGGAAGGTTCTGAACACTCTGTATTAATTTATATGGGAAGAGGACCTGTTCATAAATATATATATATATAATGTTCAAATGAACTAGACTGTGTACACCTAGAATAAATAATATTCTAATCATTACCCTGATTAAAAAAATTAAAACAACAAAGAGGATGTACTCAGACATAAATTGATGGGGTTTTTTCCTTGCACATTCCATTCTAATTTACCACCTAGGAACACGACCTCCAGGAAAGCTCTGCTGCCCTAGTAATCCAGTTTGGGAATGGAGAAACGCTGCTGCCGTGTGGCCGTTTCCCACAACAGCAGCTTTCAACCCAGTGTAATGGTCACTAAATAGTAACAACAATTGCAAGCCTGTAAGTGACACACGCCCTCAAAACAAACACTGGCGTCGAAAATCGACCAAAAAATTCAAGAGAGGGCAAGGTTTCAAGAAGACAATTTCAAGAGGTATATTTAACTCACATTTTCTCTTTTCTTTTTTTTGTTTAACAAAAAAGACCATGGGAAAAGCTCACCATCAGGAACTAATAAAGACACGCAAATCCAATCTACAAAAACTTTTACCAGACCACAGTCAGAATGATCATCAGCAAAAAATCTCTAAACAATAAAGAATCAACGGGTTTTAGAGAACTGAGTACCCTCTAGCTGCTGGTGATATGTCAAATGGTAACAGTCTGTAGTGAGAAAAGAAAGGAGGTACGTTTAAAGGTAAAAATTGAGCTCACATATGATCTGGTGGGCCCATTACGGGCCCTATCACCTGAGAAGACCAGAATCAAAAGACACAGGCTGACAATCCTACACTGCAGCACTATTTCCCCTAGCCAAGACTTGGAACAACCAAAATGTCCATCAGCAGATGAATCCACAAGGAAGAAGCGGTCCATGTCCACACAGGAATATTATTCCGATTAAAACATATAAATTAAATATAAAAAACAAACCTAAGGAAGGAGACATAAGCTTTGGGGGTGTATCCGTGCACAATCCACTCTAATTTACAACCAAGGAACACTACTTCATAAAGGTACTGTTTCCCTAGTAACCAGAGTGGGGAATGTAGAAATGCTGCCGCCCTGTGGCCGTGTGCCACAACAGCAGCTTTAAAACCTATGCTAAAGGTCACTTCATATTCAAAAGGACTGCAGGGCTATAAATGACACCTGCCAACAAAATGGGTTGAGGGAGGTAATGGCCAAAATATTCAAAATATGGCACCTACTTCAACAAATCACTTGAATAGGTAAGCTGGACTCACTCTGTAAAAAACAAAAAGTATAAGTACATGCCTATAAGCTCAATATAAGGAATTATAAGACATATGCAAATCCAGCCACAAAAAGGTATCAGCTCACATGGGTCAGAATGACCATCATCAAAAATTCTGCAAGCCATAAATGCTGAAGGGGCTGCGGAGAAATGCGTACCCTCATCTTTGAGTGGGACTAAACTGGTAAGAGAAAATCACGTAAACCGAATGGAGGTGCCTTTAACAGGTACACATTGAGGTACCATAGGATTCAGCAGGCACACTCCTGGGCATATGACCTAAGAAGACAGAATTAGAAAGACACAGGCAGGCAAAACTGCACTGCAGCATTATTGCAATAGCCAAGACATGGAAGCTAGCAAAAACTCCATCAACAGATGAATGGAAAAGAAGAACTGGTATATGTACAGGTGCAATATTAGCCCAGGAAAAAAATGCAACAATGCCGGCCGCAGCACCATAGATGAGTCCAGAGGTAATCACAACTTGAAGTAAGTCAGAAAGCGAAGGACACATATCCTATGATATCACTTATCGGCGTTACCTAAAAACGGATACCAATGAAGATTTTTCAGAGAGAAAGGCAATCATACATTCAATCAACAAACGCATGGTTAACCAAATGGAAAGGTGTGAGGATTGGATAAATTAGGATATTGGGATAAACAGAGATATACCAACACATGTGAAATATATAAGCACCAAAGACCTACGGAACACCGAGAGAAGACTACTCAACATTGTGTCATAACCCACATGGGAAATGGATCCGAAGATGAATAGATATATGTATATGTGTAAAACAATGACACCTTGCACACCTAGGAGAAACAAAACATTGTAATCAAATTTGCTGTGATAACAAATAAAAATTAAATTAAGAAAGCCAACAAGAAGTAATGAGACCTAAACTTATGGAGGTTTTTGCTGGCACATTCCATTCTAATTTACAAGTTGGAACGTTACACCCAGGAAGGCTCTTTGGCCCTAGTTAACCAGATTTGGGAATGGAGCACTGCCACAGCCTTGTGACCATCTCCTGCAAAAGCAGATTTAAACACAGTGCTAAGGGTCACTTAATATTCACAAGAATTGCAGCTCTGTAAATGACACCTGCCCTCAAAAGATATCCTGGGTTCAAATATCGACGAAAAAATTCAAAAGAGGGCAACCTTTCAAGAAGACAATTTCAGGAGGCATATTTAACTTATATATTTTTTTCGTTCTATTTTTTGTTTGTTTGTTTAACCATAAAGGCCATGGAAAAAGCTCAACGTCAGGAATTAATAAAGATATGCAAATGCAATCTACAAAAACTTTTACCTGACAACAGTCAGAATGAGCATAAGCAAAAATCTCTAAACAATAAATTCTCAAGGGGTTTTAGAGACCTGTGTGCCCTCTAGCTGCTGGTGGGATGTCAACTGGGAACAGCCAATAGTGAGAACAGAAAGGAGGTGGGTTTAAAGGTAAAAATTGAGCCACCATATGATCTGGTAGGCCCATTACGGGCCCTATCACCTGAGAAGACCAGAATCAAAAGAAACAGGTTGACAATCGTACACTGCAGCACTATTTACCCTAGCCAAGACTTGGAACAACCAAAATTTCCATCAACAGATGAATGCACAAAGAAGAAGTGGTCCACGTACACAAAGGAATATTACTCCGATAAAAAATATAAATGAAATATAAAAAACAAACCTAAGTTAAGGAGACATAAGCTTTGGAGGTGTATCCGTGCACAATCCACTCGAATTTACAACCAAGGAACACTACTTCCAGGCAGGTACTTTTTCCCTCGTAACCAGTGGGGAATGTAGAAATCCTGCCGCCCTGTGGCCCTTTGCCGCAACAGCAGTTTTAAAACCTGTGCTAAAGGACACTTCATATTCCCAAGGACTGCAGGGCTATAAATGACACCTGCCAACAAAATGTGTTGAGGGAGGTAATGGCCAAAAGAATTCAAAATATGGCACATACTTCAAGAAACCATTTGAATAGGTAAGCTGTACTCACTCTTTAAAAAACAACAAAAAAGTACATGGCTATAAGCTCAATATAAGGAATGATAAGACATATGCAAATCCAGCCACAAAAAGGTATCAGCTCACACCGGTCAGAATGACCATCAGCAAAAAAATACAAACAATAAATCCTGAAGGGGTTGTGGCGAAATTCATACCCTCAACTTTAAGTGGCTCGTAAACTGGTAAGTGCCACTAATGAAAACAGAATGGAGCTGCCTTTAAAAGGTAAACATTGAGATACCACATGACCCTGCAGGCCCACTCCTTGGCCTATAACCTAGGGAGACAGAAATATAAAGACACAGGCAGGCAAAACTGCACTTCGGCAGTACTAAAATAGCCAAGACATGGAAAAAACCAAAAAGTCCATCAAGAGAAGAATGGACACAGAAGAACTGGTATGGGTACACATGGAATATTAGTCACGAAAAAAAAATGAAACAATGCAGTTTGCGGAACCATAGATGAGTCTGGAGGTAATCACACAACTTGCAGTAAGTCAGAAGGCGAAAGACACATACCCTATTATATCAATTATAGGTGTTACCTAAAAATTGATACCAATGAAGGTATCTCCACAGAGAAAGGCAATCACAGATTTCTTAAACAAACTTTTGGATAACCAATTGGAAAGTTGTGAAGATTGGCTACATTAGGATATTGGGGTTAACAGAGATATACAAACACAGGTGAAATATATAATCACCAAAGACCTACGGAATTCCAAGAGAAGACTACTCAACACTGTGTCATAACCTACATTGGGTAGGGATCCGAAGATGAATAGATATATGTATATGTGTAAGAAAACCACATCTTGCACACCTAGAACAAACAAAACATTGTAATCAAATTTGCTGTGATAACAAATAAAATTTAAATTAAAAAAACGGACAAGACGTAATGAGACAAACGTATGGGGGGTTTTCCTGGCACATTCCATTCTAATTTACAACCTAGGAACAGGACTTCCAGGAAGGCTCTGTTGCCCTAGTAACCAGATTTGGGCATGGAGAAATGCTGCAGCCTTGTGACCGTATCCTGCAACAGCAGCTGTTAACCCAGGGATAATGGTCACTTAATATTCACAATAATTGCAGACCCGTAAATGACACCTGCCATCAAAAAAAATCCTGGGATCGAAAATAGACCAAGAAATTCAAAACAGGGCAACATTTCAACACGACAATTTCAAAAGGTATATTTTACTCACACTTTTTTTCTTTTCTTTTTAAACAACAACAACAAAAAAGGCGTGGCAGAACGCTCAACATTAGGAATTATTAAAGACATGCAAATCCAGCCTACAAAAACGTATCCGAATGACCATCAGCAAAAATTCTGCAAACAATAAATGCCAAAGGGGTTGTGGAGAATTGCGTACCCTCAGCTCTAAGTGGGATGTAAACTGGTAAGAGCCATCAATGAAAACAGAATGGAGGAGCCTTCACAAGGTAAACATTGAGCTACGATTCAATCCAGCAGGCCCACTGCTGGGCCTATCACCTGAGAAGACAAAAATCAAAAAGACCCAGGCTAGCAATCCTGCCTTGCAGCAATATTTACCACAGCCAAGACTTGGAAGCAACCAAAATGTCCATCAACAGATGAATGCACAAAGAAGAAGTGGTCCACGTACACAATGGAATATTACTCTGAGAAAAAATATAAATTAAGTTTTATAAACAAACATAAGGAAGGAGACATAAGCTTTTGGAGGTTTATCGGGGCACATTCCACTCTAATGTAAAACCGAGAAACACAACTTTCAGGAAGATTCTGTTTCCCTAGTAACCAGGGTGTGTAATGTAGAAATGCTACCGCCCTGTGGCTGTTACCCACAACAGCAGCTTTAAAAGCTGTGCTAATGCTCACTTCATATTCACAAGAACTGCGGGGCGGCAAATGACACCTGCCGTCGAAATGCCTTTTTTTGTTTGTTTTAATGTCTTGAGGGAGGTAATCGCCAAAAAAATTCAAAATGTGGAACATACTACATGAAAACAATTTGAATATGTAAGTTTTACTCTTTAAAAAGAAAGAAAAAGCATATGGCTAATATCTCAATATAAGGAATTATTAGACGCATGCAAATTCAACCACAAAAAGGTATCAGCTCATTCCAGTGAGAATGACCATCAGCAAAAACAACTACAAACAATAAATGCCGAAGGGGTTGTGGAGAAATGCATACTCTCAACTTTAAGTGGGATGTAAACTGGTAACAGCCACTAATAAAAACAGAAAAAGGTGTCTTTAAAAGGTAAATTTTGAGCTACCATATGATTCAGCGGGCCCAATCCTGGGCCTATGATCTAGGAAGACAGAATTGAATGACACAGGCAGGCAATACTGCACTGTAGCAGTATTACAATAGACAAGACATGAAAACAACCAAAAAGTCCTTCAAAAGATGAATGGCCAAAGAAGAGCTGGTACATGTACAGATGGAATATTAGCCAAGGAAAAAACGGAAACAACATCGTTTGCAGCACCATAGATGAGTCTACAGGTACTCACACAACTTGAAGTAACTCAGAAAGCGAAAGACACATATCCTATGGTATCACTTATAGGTGTTACCTAAAAATTGATACCCGTGAAGATATTTCCACGAAGAAAGGCAATCACAGATTCATTAAAGAAACTTATGGTTAACCAAATGAAAAGGTGTGAGGATTGGATACATTAGAATACTGGGGTTAACAAAGATATACAAACACATGTGAAATATATAATCGCCAAAGACCTACGGAATTCCAAGAGAAGACTACTCAACATTGTGTCATAACCCACAGGGGAAATGGATCCGAAGATAAATAGATATATGTATCAAAGAACCACATCTTCCACACCTAGAACGAATGAAACATTGTAATCAGATTTGTTGTTACAAAAACTAAAAATAAACATTAAATTAAAAAAATGAACAAGAAGTAATGAGACATAAACTTATGGGGGTTTTAACTGGCACATTCCATTCTACTTTACAACCTAGGAACCCTACTTCCAGGAAGGTTCTGAACACTCTGTATTAATTTATATGGGAAGAGGACCTGTTCATAAATATATATATATATAATGTTCAAATGAACTAGACTGTGTACACCTAGAATAAATAATATTCTAATCATTACCCTGATTAAAAAAATTAAAACAACAAAGAGGATGTACTCAGACATAAATTGATGGGGTTTTTTCCTTGCACATTCCATTCTAATTTACCACCTAGGAACACGACCTCCAGGAAAGCTCTGCTGCCCTAGTAATCCAGTTTGGGAATGGAGAAACGCTGCTGCCGTGTGGCCGTTTCCCACAACAGCAGCTTTCAACCCAGTGTAATGGTCACTAAATAGTAACAACAATTGCAAGCCTGTAAGTGACACACGCCCTCAAAACAAACACTGGCGTCGAAAATCGACCAAAAAATTCAAGAGAGGGCAAGGTTTCAAGAAGACAATTTCAAGAGGTATATTTAACTCACATTTTCTCTTTTCTTTTTTTTGTTTAACAAAAAAGACCATGGGAAAAGCTCACCATCAGGAACTAATAAAGACACGCAAATCCAATCTACAAAAACTTTTACCAGACCACAGTCAGAATGATCATCAGCAAAAAATCTCTAAACAATAAAGAATCAACGGGTTTTAGAGAACTGAGTACCCTCTAGCTGCTGGTGATATGTCAAATGGTAACAGTCTGTAGTGAGAAAAGAAAGGAGGTACGTTTAAAGGTAAAAATTGAGCTCACATATGATCTGGTGGGCCCATTACGGGCCCTATCACCTGAGAAGACCAGAATCAAAAGACACAGGCTGACAATCCTACACTGCAGCACTATTTCCCCTAGCCAAGACTTGGAACAACCAAAATGTCCATCAGCAGATGAATCCACAAGGAAGAAGCGGTCCATGTCCACACAGGAATATTATTCCGATTAAAACATATAAATTAAATATAAAAAACAAACCTAAGGAAGGAGACATAAGCTTTGGGGGTGTATCCGTGCACAATCCACTCTAATTTACAACCAAGGAACACTACTTCATAAAGGTACTGTTTCCCTAGTAACCAGAGTGGGGAATGTAGAAATGCTGCCGCCCTGTGGCCGTGTGCCACAACAGCAGCTTTAAAACCTATGCTAAAGGTCACTTCATATTCAAAAGGACTGCAGGGCTATAAATGACACCTGCCAACAAAATGGGTTGAGGGAGGTAATGGCCAAAATATTCAAAATATGGCACCTACTTCAACAAATCATTTGAATAGGTAAGCTGGACTCACTCTGTAAAAAACAAAAAGTATAAGTACATGCCTATAAGCTCAATATAAGGAATTATAAGACATATGCAAATCCAGCCACAAAAAGGTATCAGCTCACATGGGTCAGAATGACCATCATCAAAAATTCTGCAAGCCATAAATGCTGAAGGGGCTGCGGAGAAATGCGTACCCTCATCTTTGAGTGGGACTAAACTGGTAAGAGAAAATCACGTAAACCGAATGGAGGTGCCTTTAACAGGTACACATTGAGGTACCATAGGATTCAGCAGGCACACTCCTGGGCATATGACCTAAGAAGACAGAATTAGAAAGACACAGGCAGGCAAAACTGCACTGCAGCATTATTGCAATAGCCAAGACATGGAAGCTAGCAAAAACTCCATCAACAGATGAATGGAAAAGAAGAACTGGTATATGTACAGGTGCAATATTAGCCCAGGAAAAAAATGTAACAATGCCGGCCGCAGCACCATAGATGAGTCCAGAGGTAATCACAACTTGAAGTAAGTCAGAAAGCGAAGGACACATATCCTATGATATCACTTATCGGCGTTACCTAAAAACGGATACCAATGAAGATTTTTCAGAGAGAAAGGCAATCATACATTCAATCAACAAACGCATGGTTAACCAAATGGAAAGGTGTGAGGATTGGATAAATTAGGATATTGGGATAAACAGAGATATACCAACACATGTGAAATATATAAGCACCAAAGACCTACGGAACACCGAGAGAAGACTACTCAACATTGTGTCATAACCCACATGGGAAATGGATCCGAAGATGAATAGATATATGTATATGTGTAAAACAATGACACCTTGCACACCTAGGAGAAACAAAACATTGTAATCAAATTTGCTGTGATAACAAATAAAAATTAAATTAAGAAAGCCAACAAGAAGTAATGAGACCTAAACTTATGGAGGTTTTTGCTGGCACATTCCATTCTAATTTAAAAGTTGGAACGTTACACCCAGGAAGGCTCTTTGGCCCTAGTTAACCAGATTTGGGAATGGAGCACTGCCACAGCCTTGTGACCATCTCCTGCAAAAGCAGATTTAAACACAGTGCTAAGGGTCACTTAATATTCACAAGAATTGCAGCTCTGTAAATGACACCTGCCCTCAAAAAATATCCTGGGTTCAAATATCGACGAAAAAATTCAAAAGAGGGCAACCTTTCAAGAAGACAATTTCAGGAGGCATATTTAACTTATATATTTTTTTCGTTCTATTTTTTGTTTGTTTGTTTAACCATAAAGGCCATGGAAAAAGCTCAACGTCAGGAATTAATAAAGATATGCAAATGCAATCTACAAAAACTTTTACCTGACAACAGTCAGAATGAGCATAAGCAAAAATCTCTAAACAATAAATTCTCAAGGGGTTTTAGAGACCTGTGTGCCCTCTAGCTGCTGGTGGGATGTCAACTGGGAACAGCCAATAGTGAGAACAGAAAGGAGGTGGGTTTAAAGGTAAAAATTGAGCCACCATATGATCTGGTAGGCCCATTACGGGCCCTATCACCTGAGAAGACCAGAATCAAAAGAAACAGGTTGACAATCGTACACTGCAGCACTATTTACCCTAGCCAAGACTTGGAACAACCAAAATTTCCATCAACAGATGAATGCACAAAGAAGAAGTGGTCCACGTACACAAAGGAATATTACTCCGATAAAAAATATAAATGAAATATAAAAAACAAACCTAAGTTAAGGAGACATAAGCTTTGGAGGTGTATCCGTGCACAATCCACTCGAATTTACAACCAAGGAACACTACTTCCAGGCAGGTACTTTTTCCCTCGTAACCAGTGGGGAATGTAGAAATCCTGCCGCCCTGTGGCCCTTTGCCGCAACAGCAGTTTTAAAACCTGTGCTAAAGGACACTTCATATTCCCAAGGACTGCAGGGCTATAAATGACACCTGCCAACAAAATGTGTTGAGGGAGGTAATGGCCAAAAGAATTCAAAATATGGCACATACTTCAAGAAACCATTTGAATAGGTAAGCTGTACTCACTCTTTAAAAAACAACAAAAAAGTACATGGCTATAAGCTCAATATAAGGAATGATAAGACATATGCAAATCCAGCCACAAAAAGGTATCAGCTCACACCGGTCAGAATGACCATCAGCAAAAAAATACAAACAATAAATCCTGAAGGGGTTGTGGCGAAATTCATACCCTCAACTTTAAGTGGCTCGTAAACTGGTAAGTGCCACTAATGAAAACAGAATGGAGCTGCCTTTAAAAGGTAAACATTGAGATACCACATGACCCTGCAGGCCCACTCCTTGGCCTATAACCTAGGGAGACAGAAATATAAAGACACAGGCAGGCAAAACTGCACTTCGGCAGTACTAAAATAGCCAAGACATGGAAAAAACCAAAAAGTCCATCAAGAGAAGAATGGACACAGAAGAACTGGTATGGGTACACATGGAATATTAGTCACGAAAAAAAAATGAAACAATGCAGTTTGCGGAACCATAGATGAGTCTGGAGGTAATCACACAACTTGCAGTAAGTCAGAAGGCGAAAGACACATACCCTATTATATCAATTATAGGTGTTACCTAAAAATTGATACCAATGAAGGTATCTCCACAGAGAAAGGCAATCACAGATTTCTTAAACAAACTTTTGGATAACCAATTGGAAAGTTGTGAAGATTGGCTACATTAGGGTATTGGGGTTAACAGAGATATACAAACACAGGTGAAATATATAATCACCAAAGACCTACGGAATTCCAAGAGAAGACTACTCAACACTGTGTCATAACCTACATTGGGTAGGGATCCGAAGATGAATAGATATATGTATATGTGTAAGAAAACCACATCTTGCACACCTAGAACAAACAAAACATTGTAATCAAATTTGCTGTGATAACAAATAAAATTTAAATTAAAAAAACGGACAAGACGTAATGAGACAAACGTATGGGGGGTTTTCCTGGCACATTCCATTCTAATTTACAACCTAGGAACAGGACTTCCAGGAAGGCTCTGTTGCCCTAGTAACCAGATTTGGGCATGGAGAAATGCTGCAGCCTTGTGACCGTATCCTGCAACAGCAGCTGTTAACCCAGGGATAATGGTCACTTAATATTCACAATAATTGCAGACCCGTAAATGACACCTGCCATCAAAAAAAATCCTGGGATCGAAAATAGACCAAGAAATTCAAAACAGGGCAACATTTCAACACGACAATTTCAAAAGGTATATTTTACTCACACTTTCTTTCTTTTCTTTTTAAACAACAACAACAAAAAAGGCGTGGCAGAACGCTCAACATTAGGAATTATTAAAGACATGCAAATCCAGCCTACAAAAATGTATCCGAATGACCATCAGCAAAAATTCTGCAAACAATAAATGCCAAAGGGGTTGTGGAGAATTGCGTACCCTCAGCTCTAAGTGGGATGTAAACTGGTAAGAGCCATCAATGAAAACAGAATGGAGGAGCCTTCACAAGGTAAACATTGAGCTACGATTCAATCCAGCAGGCCCACTGCTGGGCCTATCACCTGAGAAGACAAAAATCAAAAAGACCCAGGCTAGCAATCCTGCCTTGCAGCAATATTTACCACAGCCAAGACTTGGAAGCAACCAAAATGTCCATCAACAGATGAATGCACAAAGAAGAAGTGGTCCACGTACACAATGGAATATTACTCTGAGAAAAAATATAAATTAAGTTTTATAAACAAACATAAGGAAGGAGACATAAGCTTTTGGAGGTTTATCGGGGCACATTCCACTCTAATGTAAAACCGAGAAACACAACTTTCAGGAAGATTCTGTTTCCCTAGTAACCAGAGTGTGTAATGTAGAAATGGTACCGCCCTGTGGCTGTTACCCACAACAGCAGCTTTAAAAGCTGTGCTAATGCTCACTTCATATTCACAAGAACTGCGGGGCGGCAAATGACACCTGCCGGCGAAATGCCTTTTTTTGTTTGTTTTAATGTCTTGAGGGAGGTAATCGCCAAAAAAATTCAAAATGTGGCACATACTACATGAAAACAATTTGAATATGTAAGTTTTACTCTTTAAAAAGAAAGAAAAAGCATATGGCTAATATCTCAATATAAGGAATTATTAGACGCATGCAAATTCAACCACAAAAAGGTATCAGCTCATTCCAGTGAGAATGACCATCAGCAAAAACAGCTACAAACAATAAATGCCGAAGGGGTTGTGGAGAAATGCATACTCTCAACTTTAAGTGGGATGTAAACTGGTAACAGCCACTAATAAAAACAGAAAAAGGTGTCTTTAAAAGGTAAATTTTGAGCTACCATATGATTCAGCGGGCCCAATCCTGGGCCTATGATCTAGGAAGACAGAATTGAATGACACAGGCAGGCAATACTGCACTGTAGCAGTATTACAATAGACAAGACATGAAAACAACCAAAAAGTCCTTCAAAAGATGAATGGCCAAAGAAGAGCTGGTACATGTACAGATGGAATATTAGCCAAGGAAAAAACGGAAACAACATCGTTTGCAGCACCATAGATGAGTCTACAGGTACTCACACAACTTGAAGTAACTCAGAAAGCGAAAGACACATATCCTATGGTATCACTTATAGGTGTTACCTAAAAATTGATACCCGTGAAGATATTTCCACGAAGAAAGGCAATCACAGATTCATTAAAGAAACTTATGGTTAACCAAATGAAAAGGTGTGAGGATTGGATACATTAGAATACTGGGGTTAACAAAGATATACAAACACATGTGAAATATATAATCGCCAAAGACCTACGGAATTCCAAGAGAAGACTACTCAACACTGTGTCATAACCCACAGGGGAAATGGATCCGAAGATAAATAGATATATGTATCAAAGAACCACATCTTCCACACCTAGAACGAATGAAACATTGTAATCAGATTTGTTGTTACAAAAACTAAAAATAAACATTAAATTAAAAAAATGAACAAGAAGTAATGAGACATAAACTTATGGGGGTTTTAACTGGCACATTCCATTCTACTTTACAACCTAGGAACCCTACTTCCAGGAAGGTTCTGAACACTCTGTATTAATTTATATGGGAAGAGGACCTGTTCATAAATATATATATATATAATGTTCAAATGAACTAGACTGTGTACACCTAGAATAAATAATATTCTAATCATTACCCTGATTAAAAAAATTAAAACAACAAAGAGGATGTACTCAGACATAAATTGATGGGGTTTTTTCCTTGCACATTCCATTCTAATTTACCACCTAGGAACACGACCTCCAGGAAAGCTCTGCTGCCCTAGTAATCCAGTTTGGGAATGGAGAAACGCTGCTGCCGTGTGGCCGTTTCCCACAACAGCAGCTTTCAACCCAGTGTAATGGTCACTAAATAGTAACAACAATTGCAAGCCTGTAAGTGACACACGCCCTCAAAACAAACACTGGCGTCGAAAATCGACCAAAAAATTCAAGAGAGGGCAAGGTTTCAAGAAGACAATTTCAAGAGGTATATTTAACTCACATTTTCTCTTTTCTTTTTTTTGTTTAACAAAAAAGACCATGGGAAAAGCTCACCATCAGGAACTAATAAAGACACGCAAATCCAATCTACAAAAACTTTTACCAGACCACAGTCAGAATGATCATCAGCAAAAAATCTCTAAACAATAAAGAATCAACGGGTTTTAGAGAACTGAGTACCCTCTAGCTGCTGGTGATATGTCAAATGGTAACAGTCTGTAGTGAGAAAAGAAAGGAGGTACGTTTAAAGGTAAAAATTGAGCTCACATATGATCTGGTGGGCCCATTACGGGCCCTATCACCTGAGAAGACCAGAATCAAAAGACACAGGCTGACAATCCTACACTGCAGCACTATTTCCCCTAGCCAAGACTTGGAACAACCAAAATGTCCATCAGCAGATGAATCCACAAGGAAGAAGCGGTCCATGTCCACACAGGAATATTATTCCGATTAAAACATATAAATTAAATATAAAAAACAAACCTAAGGAAGGAGACATAAGCTTTGGGGGTGTATCCGTGCACAATCCACTCTAATTTACAACCAAGGAACACTACTTCATAAAGGTACTGTTTCCCTAGTAACCAGAGTGGGGAATGTAGAAATGCTGCCGCCCTGTGGACGTGTGCCACAACAGCAGCTTTAAAACCTATGCTAAAGGTCACTTCATATTCAAAAGGACTGCAGGGCTATAAATGACACCTGCCAACAAAATGGGTTGAGGGAGGTAATGGCCAAAATATTCAAAATATGGCACCTACTTCAACAAATCATTTGAATAGGTAAGCTGGACTCACTCTGTAAAAAACAAAAAGTATAAGTACATGCCTATAAGCTCAATATAAGGAATTATAAGACATATGCAAATCCAGCCACAAAAAGGTATCAGCTCACATGGGTCAGAATGACCATCATCAAAAATTCTGCAAGCCATAAATGCTGAAGGGGCTGCGGAGAAATGCGTACCCTCATCTTTGAGTGGGACTAAACTGGTAAGAGAAAATCACGTAAACCGAATGGAGGTGCCTTTAACAGGTACACATTGAGGTACCATAGGATTCAGCAGGCACACTCCTGGGCATATGACCTAAGAAGACAGAATTAGAAAGACACAGGCAGGCAAAACTGCACTGCAGCATTATTGCAATAGCCAAGACATGGAAGCTAGCAAAAACTCCATCAACAGATGAATGGAAAAGAAGAACTGGTATATGTACAGGTGCAATATTAGCCCAGGAAAAAAATGCAACAATGCCGGCCGCAGCACCATAGATGAGTCCAGAGGTAATCACAACTTGAAGTAAGTCAGAAAGCGAAGGACACATATCCTATGATATCACTTATCGGCGTTACCTAAAAACGGATACCAATGAAGATTTTTCAGAGAGAAAGGCAATCATACATTCAATCAACAAACGCATGGTTAACCAAATGGAAAGCTGTGAGGATTGGATAAATTAGGATATTGGGATAAACAGAGATATACCAACACATGTGAAATATATAAGCACCAAAGACCTACGGAACACCGAGAGAAGACTACTCAACATTGTGTCATAACCCACATGGGAAATGGATCCGAAGATGAATAGATATATGTATATGTGTAAAACAATGACACCTTGCACACCTAGGAGAAACAAAACATTGTAATCAAATTTGCTGTGATAACAAATAAAAATTAAATTAAGAAAGCCAACAAGAAGTAATGAGACCTAAACTTATGGAGGTTTTTGCTGGCACATTCCATTCTAATTTACAAGTTGGAACGTTACACCCAGGAAGGCTCTTTGGCCCTAGTTAACCAGATTTGGGAATGGAGCACTGCCACAGCCTTGTGACCATCTCCTGCAAAAGCAGATTTAAACACAGTGCTAAGGGTCACTTAATATTCACAAGAATTGCAGCTCTGTAAATGACACCTGCCCTCAAAAAATATCCTGGGTTCAAATATCGACGAAAAAATTCAAAAGAGGGCAACCTTTCAAGAAGACAATTTCAGGAGGCATATTTAACTTATATATTTTTTTCGTTCTATTTTTTGTTTGTTTCTTTAACCATAAAGGCCATGGAAAAAGCTCAACGTCAGGAATTAATAAAGATATGCAAATGCAATCTACAAAAACTTTTACCTGACAACAGTCAGAATGATCATAAGCAAAAATCTTTAAACAATAAATTCTCAAGGGGTTTTAGAGACCTGTGTGCCCTCTAGCTGCTGGTGGGATGTCAACTGGGAACAGCCAATAGTGAGAACAGAAAGGAGGTGGGTTTAAAGGTAAAAATTGAGCCACCATATGATCTGGTAGGCCCATTACGGGCCCTATCACCTGAGAAGACCAGAATCAAAAGAAACAGGTTGACAATCGTACACTGCAGCACTATTTACCCTAGCCAAGACTTGGAACAACCAAAATTTCCATCAACAGATGAATGCACAAAGAAGAAGTGGTCCACGTACACAAAGGAATATTACTCCGATAAAAAATATAAATGAAATATAAAAAACAAACTTAAGTTACGAGACATAAGCTTTGGAGGTGTATCCGTGCACAATCCACTCGAATTTACAACCAAGGAACACTACTTCCAGGCAGGTACTTTTTCCCTCGTAACCAGTGGGGAATGTAGAAATCCTGCCGC
Organism: Balaenoptera physalus; assembly: GCF_965194825.1. Taxonomy (NCBI): domain Eukaryota; kingdom Metazoa; phylum Chordata; class Mammalia; order Artiodactyla; family Balaenopteridae; genus Balaenoptera; species Balaenoptera physalus. The sequence goes on along the minus strand of NW_028125495.1, from coordinate 1,922 downwards.
CCTGTGGCCCTTTGCCGCAACAGCAGTTTTAAAACCTGTGCTAAAGGACACTTCATATTCCCAAGGACTGCAGGGCTATAAATGACACCTGCCAACAAAATGTGTTGAGGGAGGTAATGGCCAAAAGAATTCAAAATATGGCACATACTTCAAGAAACCATTTGAATAGGTAAGCTGTACTCACTCTTTAAAAAACAACAAAAAAGTACATGGCTATAAGCTCAATATAAGGAATGATAAGACATATGCAAATCCAGCCACAAAAAGGTATCAGCTCACACCGGTCAGAATGACCATCAGCAAAAAAATACAAACAATAAATCCTGAAGGGGTTGTGGCGAAATTCATACCCTCAACTTTAAGTGGCTCGTAAACTGGTAAGTGCCACTAATGAAAACAGAATGGAGCTGCCTTTAAAAGGTAAACATTGAGATACCACATGACCCTGCAGGCCCACTCCTTGGCCTATAACCTAGGGAGACAGAAATATAAAGACACAGGCAGGCAAAACTGCACTTCGGCAGTACTAAAATAGCCAAGACATGGAAAAAACCAAAAAGTCCATCAAGAGAAGAATGGACACAGAAGAACTGGTATGGGTACACATGGAATATTAGTCACGAAAAAAAAATGAAACAATGCAGTTTGCGGAACCATAGATGAGTCTGGAGGTAATCACACAACTTGCAGTAAGTCAGAAGGCGAAAGACACATACCCTATTATATCAATTATAGGTGTTACCTAAAAATTGATACCAATGAAGGTATCTCCACAGAGAAAGGCAATCACAGATTTCTTAAACAAACTTTTGGATAACCAATTGGAAAGTTGTGAAGATTGGCTACATTAGGATATTGGGGTTAACAGAGATATACAAACACAGGTGAAATATATAATCACCAAAGACCTACGGAATTCCAAGAGAAGACTACTCAACACTGTGTCATAACCTACATTGGGTAGGGATCCGAAGATGAATAGATATATGTATATGTGTAAGAAAACCACATCTTGCACACCTAGAACAAACAAAACATTGTAATCAAATTTGCTGTGATAACAAATAAAATTTAAATTAAAAAAACGGACAAGACGTAATGAGACAAACGTATGGGGGGTTTTCCTGGCACATTCCATTCTAATTTACAACCTAGGAACAGGACTTCCAGGAAGGCTCTGTTGCCCTAGTAACCAGATTTGGGCATGGAGAAATGCTGCAGCCTTGTGACCGTATCCTGCAACAGCAGCTGTTAACCCAGGGATAATGGTCACTTAATATTCACAATAATTGCAGACCCGTAAATGACACCTGCCATCAAAAAAAATCCTGGGATCGAAAATAGACCAAGAAATTCAAAACAGGGCAACATTTCAACACGACAATTTCAAAAGGTATATTTTACTCACACTTTTTTTCTTTTCTTTTTAAACAACAACAAAAAAGGCGTGGCAGAACGCTCAACATTAGGAATTATTAAAGACATGCAAATCCAGCCTACAAAAATGTATCCGAATGACCATCAGCAAAAATTCTGCAAACAATAAATGCCAAAGGGGTTGTGGAGAATTGCGTACCCTCAGCTCTAAGTGGGATGTAAACTGGTAAGAGCCATCAATGAAAACAGAATGGAGGAGCCTTCACAAGGTAAACATTGAGCTACGATTCAATCCAGCAGGCCCACTGCTGGGCCTATCACCTGAGAAGACAAAAATCAAAAAGACCCAGGCTAGCAATCCTGCCTTGCAGCAATATTTACCACAGCCAAGACTTGGAAGCAACCAAAATGTCCATCAACAGATGAATGCACAAAGAAGAAGTGGTCCACGTACACAATGGAATATTACTCTGAGAAAAAATATAAATTAAGTTTTATAAACAAACATAAGGAAGGAGACATAAGCTTTTGGAGGTTTATCGGGG